>NW_027520342.1:0-128735 GCF_051991245.1 Festucalex cinctus
CATGATTGTACATTTGAGCTGAATGTGTCAAAATCTTAAAAATTAACAGGTGCCCAAGCAATTTCATGCTAGAATCATCATCCGGATGCCAAAATAAACTAAATACAGCAAAAGATTTGAGTGCACAACGTTTGGTTTAGGTTTGACAGCCATAATCACCTTTTTATTGCTTTAAATGCGTTTTTAGCGCATGATTGTACATTTGAGCTGAATGTGTCAAAATCTTAAAAATTAACAGGTGCCCAAGCAATTTCATGCTAGAATCATCATCCGGATGCCAAAATAAACTAAATACAGCAAAAGATTTGAGTGCACAACGTTTGGTTTAGGTTTGACAGCCATAATCACCTTTTTATTGCTTTAAATGCGTTTGTAGCGCATTATTGTACATTTGAGCTGAATGTGTCAAAATCTTAAAAATTAACAGGTGCCCAAGCAATTTCATGCTAGAATCATCATCCGGATGGCAAAATAAACTAAATACAGCAAAAGATTTGAGTGCACAACGTTTGGTTTAGGTTTGACAGCCATAATCACCTTTTGATTGCTTTAAATGCGTTTTTAGCGCATGATTGTACATTTGAGCTGAATGTGTCAAAATCTTAAAAATTAACAGGTGCCCAAGCAATTTCATGCTAGAATCATCATCCGGATGCCAAAATAAACTAAATACAACAAAAGATTTGAGTGCACAACGTTTGGTTTAGATTTGACAGCCATAATCAGCAATTGTGTACATTTGAGCTGAATGTGTCAAAATCTTAAAAATTAACAGGTGCCCAAGCAATTTCATGCTAGAATCATCATCCGGATGCCAAAATAAACTAAATACAGCAAAAGATTTGAGTGCACAACGTTTGGTTTAGGTTTGACAGCCATTATCACCTTTTTATTGCTTTAAATGCGTTTTTAGCGCATGATTGTACATTTGAGCTGAATGTGTCAAAATCTTAAAAATTAACAGGTGCCCAAGCAATTTCATGCTAGAATCATCATCCGGATGCCAAAATAAACTAAATACAGCAAAAGATTTGAGTGCACAACGTTTGGTTTAGGTTTGACAGCCATAATCACCTTTTTATTGCTTTAAATGCGTTTTTAGCGCATGATTGTACATTTGAGCTGAATGTGTCAAAATCTTAAAAATTAACAGGTGCCCAAGCAATTTCATGCTAGAATCATCATCCGGATGCCAAAATAAACTAAATACAGCAAAAGATTTGAGTGCACAACGTTTGGTTTAGATTTGACAGCCATAATCAGCAATTGTGTACATTTGAGCTGAATGTGTCAAAATCTTAAAAATTAACAGGTGCCCAAGCAATTTCATGCTAGAATCATCATCCGGATGCCAAAATAAACTAAATACAGCAAAAGATTTGAGTGCACAACGTTTGGTTTAGGTTTGACAGCCATAATCACCTTTTTATTGCTTTAAATGCGTTTTTAGCGCATGATTGTACATTTGAGCTGAATGTGTCAAAATCTTAAAAATTAACAGGTGCCCAAGCAATTTCATGCTAGAATCATCATCCGGATGCCAAAATAAACTAAATACAGCAAAAGATTTGAGTGCACAACGTTTGGTTTAGATTTGACAGCCATAATCAGCAATTGTGTACATTTGAGCTGAATGTGTCAAAATCTTAAAAATTAACAGGTGCCCAAGCAATTTCATGCTAGAATCATCATCCGGATGCCAAAATAAACTAAATACAGCAAAAGATTTGAGTGCACAACGTTTGGTTTAGGTTTGACAGCCATAATCACCTTTTTATTGCTTTAAATGCGTTTTTAGCGCATGATTGTACATTTGAGCTGAATGTGTCAAAATCTTAAAAATTAACAGGTGCCCAAGCAATTTCATGCTAGAATCATCATCCGGATGCCAAAATAAACTAAATACAGCAAAAGATTTGAGTGCACAACGTTTGGTTTAGATTTGACAGCCATAATCAGCAATTGTGTACATTTGAGCTGAATGTGTCAAAATCTTAAAAATTAACAGGTGCCCAAGCAATTTCATGCTAGAATCATCATCCGGATGCCAAAATAAACTAAATACAGCAAAAGATTTGAGTGCACAACGTTTGGTTTAGGTTTGACAGCCATAATCACCTTTTTATTGCTTTAAATGCGTTTTTAGCGCATGATTGTACATTTGAGCTGAATGTGTCAAAATCTTAAAAATTAACAGGTGCCCAAGCAATTTCATGCTAGAATCATCATCCGGATGCCAAAATAAACTAAATACAGCAAAAGATTTGAGTGCACAACGTTTGGTTTAGGTTTGACAGCCATAATCACCTTTTTATTGCTTTAAATGCGTTTTTAGCGCATGATTGTACATTTGAGCTGAATGTGTCAAAATCTTAAAAATTAACAGGTGCCCAAGCAATTTCATGCTAGAATCATCATCCGGATGCCAAAATAAACTAAATACAGCAAAAGATTTGAGTGCACAACGTTTGGTTTAGATTTGACAGCCATAATCAGCAATTGTGTACATTTGAGCTGAATGTGTCAAAATCTTAAAAATTAACAGGTGCCCAAGCAATTTCATGCTAGAATCATCATCCGGATGCCAAAATAAACTAAATACAGCAAAAGATTTGAGTGCACAACGTTTGGTTTAGGTTTGACAGCCATAATCACCTTTTTATTGCTTTAAATGCGTTTTTAGCGCATGATTGTACATTTGAGCTGAATGTGTCAAAATCTTAAAAATTAACAGGTGCCCAAGCAATTTCATGCTAGAATCATCATCCGGATGCCAAAATAAACTAAATACAGCAAAAGATTTGAGTGCACAACGTTTGGTTTAGATTTGACAGCCATAATCAGCAATTGTGTACATTTGAGCTGAATGTGTCAAAATCTTAAAAATTAACAGGTGCCCAAGCAATTTCATGCTAGAATCATCATCCGGATGCCAAAATAAACTAAATACAGCAAAAGATTTGAGTGCACAACGTTTGGTTTAGGTTTGACAGCCATAATCACCTTTTTATTGCTTTAAATGCGTTTTTAGCGCATGATTGTACATTTGAGCTGAATGTGTCAAAATCTTAAAAATTAACAAGTGCCCAAGCAATTTCATGCTAGAATCATCATCCGGATGCCAAAATAAACTAAATACAGCAAAAGATTTGAGTGCACAACGTTTGGTTTAGGTTTGACAGCCATAATCACCTTTTTATTGCTTTAAATGCGTTTTTAGCGCATGATTGTACATTTGAGCTGAATGTGTCAAAATCTTAAAAATTAACAGGTGCCCAAGCAATTTCATGCTAGAATCATCATCCGGATGCCAAAATAAACTAAATACAGCAAAAGATTTGAGTGCACAACGTTTGGTTTAGGTTTGACAGCCATAATCACCTTTTTATTGCTTTAAATGCGTTTGTAGCGCATTATTGTACATTTGAGCTGAATGTGTCAAAATCTTAAAAATAAACAGGTGCCCAAGCAATTTCATGCTAGAATCATCATCCGGATGGCAAAATTAACTAAATACAGCAAAAGATTTGAGTACACAACGTTTGGTTTAGGTTTGACAGCCATAATCACCTTTTGATTGCTTTAAATGCGTTTTTAGCGCATGATTGTACATTTGAGCTGAATGTGTCAAAATCTTAAAAATTAACAGGTGCCCAAGCAATTTCATGCTAGAATCATCATCCGGATGCCAAAATAAACTAAATACAGCAAAAGATTTGAGTGCACAACGTTTGGTTTAGGTTTGACAGCCATTATCACCTTTTTATTGCTTTAAATGCGTTTTTAGCGCATGATTGTACATTTGAGCTGAATGTGTCAAAATCTTAAAAATTAACAGGTGCCCAAGCAATTTCATGCTAGAATCATCATCCGGATGCCAAAATAAACTAAATACAGCAAAAGATTTGAGTGCACAACGTTTGGTTTAGGTTTGACAGCCATAATCACCTTTTTATTGCTTTAAATGCGTTTTTAGCGCATGATTGTACATTTGAGCTGAATGTGTCAAAATCTTAAAAATTAACAGGTGCCCAAGCAATTTCATGCTAGAATCATCATCCGGATGCCAAAATAAACTAAATACAACAAAAGATTTGAGTGCACAACGTTTGGTTTAGATTTGACAGCCATAATCAGCAATTGTGTACATTTGAGCTGAATGTGTCAAAATCTTAAAAATTAACAGGTGCCCAAGCAATTTCATGCTAGAATCATCATCCGGATGCCAAAATAAACTAAATACAGCAAAAGATTTGAGTGCACAACGTTTGGTTTAGGTTTGACAGCCATAATCACCTTTTTATTGCTTTAAATGCGTTTTTAGCGCATGATTGTACATTTGAGCTGAATGTGTCAAAATCTTAAAAATTAACAGGTGCCCAAGCAATTTCATGCTAGAATCATCATCCGGATGCCAAAATAAACTAAATACAGCAAAAGATTTGAGTGCACAACGTTTGGTTTAGATTTGACAGCCATAATCAGCAATTGTGTACATTTGAGCTGAATGTGTCAAAATCTTAAAAATTAACAGGTGCCCAAGCAATTTCATGCTAGAATCATCATCCGGATGCCAAAATAAACTAAATACAGCAAAAGATTTGAGTGCACAACGTTTGGTTTAGGTTTGACAGCCATAATCACCTTTTTATTGCTTTAAATGCGTTTTTAGCGCATGATTGTACATTTGAGCTGAATGTGTCAAAATCTTAAAAATTAACAGGTGCCCAAGCAATTTCATGCTAGAATCATCATCCGGATGCCAAAATAAACTAAATACAGCAAAAGATTTGAGTGCACAACGTTTGGTTTAGGTTTGACAGCCATAATCACCTTTTTATTGCTTTAAATGCGTTTTTAGCGCATGATTGTACATTTGAGCTGAATGTGTCAAAATCTTAAAAATTAACAGGTGCCCAAGCAATTTCATGCTAGAATCATCATCCGGATGCCAAAATAAACTAAATACAGCAAAAGATTTGAGTGCACAACGTTTGGTTTAGATTTGACAGCCATAATCAGCAATTGTGTACATTTGAGCTGAATGTGTCAAAATCTTAAAAATTAACAGGTGCCCAAGCAATTTCATGCTAGAATCATCATCCGGATGCCAAAATAAACTAAATACAGCAAAAGATTTGAGTGCACAACGTTTGGTTTAGGTTTGACAGCCATAATCACCTTTTTATTGCTTTAAATGCGTTTTTAGCGCATGATTGTACATTTGAGCTGAATGTGTCAAAATCTTAAAAATTAACAGGTGCCCAAGCAATTTCATGCTAGAATCATCATCCGGATGCCAAAATAAACTAAATACAGCAAAAGATTTGAGTGCACAACGTTTGGTTTAGGTTTGACAGCCATAATCACCTTTTTATTGCTTTAAATGCGTTTTTAGCGCATGATTGTACATTTGAGCTGAATGTGTCAAAATCTTAAAAATTAACAGGTGCCCAAGCAATTTCATGCTAGAATCATCATCCGGATGCCAAAATAAACTAAATACAGCAAAAGATTTGAGTGCACAACGTTTGGTTTAGATTTGACAGCCATAATCAGCAATTGTGTACATTTGAGCTGAATGTGTCAAAATCTTAAAAATTAACAGGTGCCCAAGCAATTTCATGCTAGAATCATCATCCGGATGCCAAAATAAACTAAATACAGCAAAAGATTTGAGTGCACAACGTTTGGTTTAGGTTTGACAGCCATAATCACCTTTTTATTGCTTTAAATGCGTTTTTAGCGCATGATTGTACATTTGAGCTGAATGTGTCAAAATCTTAAAAATTAACAGGTGCCCAAGCAATTTCATGCTAGAATCATCATCCGGATGCCAAAATAAACTAAATACAGCAAAAGATTTGAGTGCACAACGTTTGGTTTAGGTTTGACAGCCATAATCACCTTTTTATTGCTTTAAATGCGTTTTTAGCGCATGATTGTACATTTGAGCTGAATGTGTCAAAATCTTAAAAATTAACAGGTGCCCAAGCAATTTCATGCTAGAATCATCATCCGGATGCCAAAATAAACTAAATACAGCAAAAGATTTGAGTGCACAACGTTTGGTTTAGATTTGACAGCCATAATCAGCAATTGTGTACATTTGAGCTGAATGTGTCAAAATCTTAAAAATTAACAGGTGCCCAAGCAATTTCATGCTAGAATCATCATCCGGATGCCAAAATAAACTAAATACAGCAAAAGATTTGAGTGCACAACGTTTGGTTTAGGTTTGACAGCCATAATCACCTTTTTATTGCTTTAAATGCGTTTTTAGCGCATGATTGTACATGTGAGCTGAATGTGTCAAAATCTTAAAAATTAACAGGTGCCCAAGCAATTTCATGCTAGAATCATCATCCGGATGCCAAAATAAACTAAATACAGCAAAAGATTTGAGTGCACAACGTTTGGTTTAGGTTTGACAGCCATAATCACCTTTTTATTGCTTTAAATGCGTTTTTAGCGCATGATTGTACATTTGAGCTGAATGTGTCAAAATCTTAAAAATTAACAGGTGCCCAAGCAATTTCATGCTAGAATCATCATCCGGATGCCAAAATAAACTAAATACAGCAAAAGATTTGAGTGCACAACGTTTGGTTTAGATTTGACAGCCATAATCAGCAATTGTGTACATTTGAGCTGAATGTGTCAAAATCTTAAAAATTAACAGGTGCCCAAGCAATTTCATGCTAGAATCATCATCCGGATGCCAAAATAAACTAAATACAGCAAAAGATTTGAGTGCACAACGTTTGGTTTAGGTTTGACAGCCATAATCACCTTTTTATTGCTTTAAATGCGTTTTTAGCGCATGATTGTACATTTGAGCTGAATGTGTCAAAATCTTAAAAATTAACAGGTGCCCAAGCAATTTCATGCTAGAATCATCATCCGGATGCCAAAATAAACTAAATACAGCAAAAGATTTGAGTGCACAACGTTTGGTTTAGATTTGACAGCCATAATCAGCAATTGTGTACATTTGAGCTGAATGTGTCAAAATCTTAAAAATTAACAGGTGCCCAAGCAATTTCATGCTAGAATCATCATCCGGATGCCAAAATAAACTAAATACAGCAAAAGATTTGAGTGCACAACGTTTGGTTTAGGTTTGACAGCCATAATCACCTTTTTATTGCTTTAAATGCGTTTTTAGCGCATGATTGTACATTTGAGCTGAATGTGTCAAAATCTTAAAAATTAACAGGTGCCCAAGCAATTTCATGCTAGAATCATCATCCGGATGCCAAAATAAACTAAATACAGCAAAATATTTGAGTGCACAACGTTTGGTTTAGGTTTGACAGCCATTATCACCTTTTTATTGCTTTAAATGCGTTTTTAGCGCATGATTGTACATTTGAGCTGAATGTGTCAAAATCTTAAAAATTAACAGGTGCCCAAGCAATTTCATGCTAGAATCATCATCCGGATGCCAAAATAAACTAAATACAGCAAAAGATTTGAGTGCACAACGTTTGGTTTAGGTTTGAAAGCCATAATCACCTTTTTATTGCTTTAAATGCGTTTTTAGCGCATGATTGTACATTTGAGCTGAATGTGTCAAAATCTTAAAAATTAACAGGTGCCCAAGCAATTTCATGCTAGAATCATCATCCGGATGCCAAAATAAACTAAATACAGCAAAAGATTTGAGTGCACAACGTTTGGTTTAGGTTTGACAGCCATAATCACCTTTTTATTGCTTTAAATGCGTTTTTAGCGCATGATTGTACATTTGAGCTGAATGTGTCAAAATCTTAAAAATTAACAGGTGCCCAAGCAATTTCATGCTAGAATCATCATCCGGATGCCAAAATAAACTAAATACAGCAAAAGATTTGAGTGCACAACGTTTGGTTTAGATTTGACAGCCATAATCAGCAATTGTGTACATTTGAGCTGAATGTGTCAAAATCTTAAAAATTAACAGGTGCCCAAGCAATTTCATGCTAGAATCATCATCCGGATGCCAAAATAAACTAAATACAGCAAAAGATTTGAGTGCACAACGTTTGGTTTAGGTTTGACAGCCATAATCACCTTTTTATTGCTTTAAATGCGTTTTTAGCGCATGATTGTACATTTGAGCTGAATGTGTCAAAATCTTAAAAATTAACAGGTGCCCAAGCAATTTCATGCTAGAATCATCATCCGGATGCCAAAATAAACTAAATACAGCAAAAGATTTGAGTGCACAACGTTTGGTTTAGGTTTGACAGCCATAATCACCTTTTTATTGCTTTAAATGCGTTTTTAGCGCATGATTGTACATTTGAGCTGAATGTGTCAAAATCTTAAAAATTAACAGGTGCCCAAGCAATTTCATGCTAGAATCATCATCCGGATGCCAAAATAAACTAAATACAGCAAAAGATTTGAGTGCACAACGTTTGGTTTAGGTTTGACAGCCATAATCACCTTTTTATTGCTTTAAATGCGTTTGTAGCGCATTATTGTACATTTGAGCTGAATGTGTCAAAATCTTAAAAATTAACAGGTGCCCAAGCAATTTCATGCTAGAATCATCATCCGGATGGCAAAATAAACTAAATACAGCAAAAGATTTGAGTGCACAACGTTTGGTTTAGGTTTGACAGCCATAATCACCTTTTGATTGCTTTAAATGCGTTTTTAGCGCATGATTGTACATTTGAGCTGAATGTGTCAAAATCTTAAAAATTAACAGGTGCCCAAGCAATTTCATGCTAGAATCATCATCCGGATGCCAAAATAAACTAAATACAGCAAAAGATTTGAGTGCACAACGTTTGGTTTAGGTTTGACAGCCATTATCACCTTTTTATTGCTTTAAATGCGTTTTTAGCGCATGATTGTACATTTGAGCTGAATGTGTCAAAATCTTAAAAATTAACAGGTGCCCAAGCAATTTCATGCTAGAATCATCATCCGGATGCCAAAATAAACTAAATACAGCAAAAGATTTGAGTGCACAACGTTTGGTTTAGGTTTGACAGCCATAATCACCTTTTTATTGCTTTAAATGCGTTTTTAGCGCATGATTGTACATTTGAGCTGAATGTGTCAAAATCTTAAAAATTAACAGGTGCCCAAGCAATTTCATGCTAGAATCATCATCCGGATGCCAAAATAAACTAAATACAGCAAAAGATTTGAGTGCACAACGTTTGGTTTAGGTTTGACAGCCATAATCACCTTTTTATTGCTTTAAATGCGTTTTTAGCGCATGATTGTACATTTGAGCTGAATGTGTCAAAATCTTAAAAATTAACAGGTGCCCAAGCAATTTCATGCTAGAATCATCATCCGGATGCCAAAATAAACTAAATACAGCAAAAGATTTGAGTGCACAACGTTTGGTTTAGATTTGACAGCCATAATCAGCAATTGTGTACATTTGAGCTGAATGTGTCAAAATCTTAAAAATTAACAGGTGCCCAAGCAATTTCATGCTAGAATCATCATCCGGATGCCAAAATAAACTAAATACAGCAAAAGATTTGAGTGCACAACGTTTGGTTTAGGTTTGACAGCCATAATCACCTTTTTATTGCTTTAAATGCGTTTGTAGCGCATTATTGTACATTTGAGCTGAATGTGTCAAAATCTTAAAAATTAACAGGTGCCCAAGCAATTTCATGCTAGAATCATCATCCGGATGGCAAAATAAACTAAATACAGCAAAAGATTTGAGTGCACAACGTTTGGTTTAGGTTTGACAGCCATAATCACCTTTTGATTGCTTTAAATGCGTTTTTAGCGCATGATTGTACATTTGAGCTGAATGTGTCAAAATCTTAAAAATTAACAGGTGCCCAAGCAATTTCATGCTAGAATCATCATCCGGATGCCAAAATAAACTAAATACAGCAAAAGATTTGAGTGCACAACGTTTGGTTTAGGTTTGACAGCCATTATCACCTTTTTATTGCTTTAAATGCGTTTTTAGCGCATGATTGTACATTTGAGCTGAATGTGTCAAAATCTTAAAAATTAACAGGTGCCCAAGCAATTTCATGCTAGAATCATCATCCGGATGCCAAAATAAACTAAATACAGCAAAAGATTTGAGTGCACAACGTTTGGTTTAGGTTTGAAAGCCATAATCACCTTTTTATTGCTTTAAATGCGTTTTTAGCGCATGATTGTACATTTGAGCTGAATGTGTCAAAATCTTAAAAATTAACAGGTGCCCAAGCAATTTCATGCTAGAATCATCATCCGGATGCCAAAATAAACTAAATACAGCAAAAGATTTGAGTGCACAACGTTTGGTTTAGGTTTGACAGCCATAATCACCTTTTTATTGCTTTAAATGCGTTTTTAGCGCATGATTGTACATTTGAGCTGAATGTGTCAAAATCTTAAAAATTAACAGGTGCCCAAGCAATTTCATGCTAGAATCATCATCCGGATGCCAAAATAAACTAAATACAGCAAAAGATTTGAGTGCACAACGTTTGGTTTAGATTTGACAGCCATAATCAGCAATTGTGTACATTTGAGCTGAATGTGTCAAAATCTTAAAAATTAACAGGTGCCCAAGCAATTTCATGCTAGAATCATCATCCGGATGCCAAAATAAACTAAATACAGCAAAAGATTTGAGTGCACAACGTTTGGTTTAGGTTTGACAGCCATAATCACCTTTTTATTGCTTTAAATGCGTTTTTAGCGCATGATTGTACATTTGAGCTGAATGTGTCAAAATCTTAAAAATTAACAGGTGCCCAAGCAATTTCATGCTAGAATCATCATCCGGATGCCAAAATAAACTAAATACAGCAAAAGATTTGAGTGCACAACGTTTGGTTTAGGTTTGACAGCCATAATCACCTTTTTATTGCTTTAAATGCGTTTTTAGCGCATGATTGTACATTTGAGCTGAATGTGTCAAAATCTTAAAAATTAACAGGTGCCCAAGCAATTTCATGCTAGAATCATCATCCGGATGCCAAAATAAACTAAATACAGCAAAAGATTTGAGTGCACAACGTTTGGTTTAGATTTGACAGCCATAATCAGCAATTGTGTACATTTGAGCTGAATGTGTCAAAATCTTAAAAATTAACAGGTGCCCAAGCAATTTCATGCTAGAATCATCATCCGGATGCCAAAATAAACTAAATACAGCAAAAGATTTGAGTGCACAACGTTTGGTTTAGGTTTGACAGCCATAATCACCTTTTTATTGCTTTAAATGCGTTTTTAGCGCATGATTGTACATTTGAGCTGAATGTGTCAAAATCTTAAAAATTAACAGGTGCCCAAGCAATTTCATGCTAGAATCATCATCCGGATGCCAAAATAAACTAAATACAGCAAAAGATTTGAGTGCACAACGTTTGGTTTAGATTTGACAGCCATAATCAGCAATTGTGTACATTTGAGCTGAATGTGTCAAAATCTTAAAAATTAACAGGTGCCCAAGCAATTTCATGCTAGAATCATCATCCGGATGCCAAAATAAACTAAATACAGCAAAAGATTTGAGTGCACAACGTTTGGTTTAGGTTTGACAGCCATAATCACCTTTTTATTGCTTTAAATGCGTTTTTAGCGCATGATTGTACATTTGAGCTGAATGTGTCAAAATCTTAAAAATTAACAGGTGCCCAAGCAATTTCATGCTAGAATCATCATCCGGATGCCAAAATAAACTAAATACAGCAAAAGATTTGAGTGCACAACGTTTGGTTTAGGTTTGACAGCCATAATCACCTTTTTATTGCTTTAAATGCGTTTTTAGCGCATGATTGTACATTTGAGCTGAATGTGTCAAAATCTTAAAAATTAACAGGTGCCCAAGCAATTTCATGCTAGAATCATCATCCGGATGCCAAAATAAACTAAATACAGCAAAAGATTTGAGTGCACAACGTTTGGTTTAGGTTTGACAGCCATAATCACCTTTTTATTGCTTTAAATGCGTTTGTAGCGCATTATTGTACATTTGAGCTGAATGTGTCAAAATCTTAAAAATTAACAGGTGCCCAAGCAATTTCATGCTAGAATCATCATCCGGATGGCAAAATAAACTAAATACAGCAAAAGATTTGAGTGCACAACGTTTGGTTTAGGTTTGACAGCCATAATCACCTTTTGATTGCTTTAAATGCGTTTTTAGCGCATGATTGTACATTTGAGCTGAATGTGTCAAAATCTTAAAAATTAACAGGTGCCCAAGCAATTTCATGCTAGAATCATCATCCGGATGCCAAAATAAACTAAATACAGCAAAAGATTTGAGTGCACAACGTTTGGTTTAGGTTTGACAGCCATTATCACCTTTTTATTGCTTTAAATGCGTTTTTAGCGCATGATTGTACATTTGAGCTGAATGTGTCAAAATCTTAAAAATTAACAGGTGCCCAAGCAATTTCATGCTAGAATCATCATCCGGATGCCAAAATAAACTAAATACAGCAAAAGATTTGAGTGCACAACGTTTGGTTTAGGTTTGAAAGCCATAATCACCTTTTTATTGCTTTAAATGCGTTTTTAGCGCATGATTGTACATTTGAGCTGAATGTGTCAAAATCTTAAAAATTAACAGGTGCCCAAGCAATTTCATGCTAGAATCATCATCCGGATGCCAAAATAAACTAAATACAGCAAAAGATTTGAGTGCACAACGTTTGGTTTAGGTTTGACAGCCATAATCACCTTTTTATTGCTTTAAATGCGTTTTTAGCGCATGATTGTACATTTGAGCTGAATGTGTCAAAATCTTAAAAATTAACAGGTGCCCAAGCAATTTCATGCTAGAATCATCATCCGGATGCCAAAATAAACTAAATACAGCAAAAGATTTGAGTGCACAACGTTTGGTTTAGATTTGACAGCCATAATCAGCAATTGTGTACATTTGAGCTGAATGTGTCAAAATCTTAAAAATTAACAGGTGCCCAAGCAATTTCATGCTAGAATCATCATCCGGATGCCAAAATAAACTAAATACAGCAAAAGATTTGAGTGCACAACGTTTGGTTTAGGTTTGACAGCCATAATCACCTTTTTATTGCTTTAAATGCGTTTGTAGCGCATTATTGTACATTTGAGCTGAATGTGTCAAAATCTTAAAAATTAACAGGTGCCCAAGCAATTTCATGCTAGAATCATCATCCGGATGGCAAAATAAACTAAATACAGCAAAAGATTTGAGTGCACAACGTTTGGTTTAGGTTTGACAGCCATAATCACCTTTTGATTGCTTTAAATGCGTTTTTAGCGCATGATTGTACATTTGAGCTGAATGTGTCAAAATCTTAAAAATTAACAGGTGCCCAAGCAATTTCATGCTAGAATCATCATCCGGATGCCAAAATAAACTAAATACAGCAAAAGATTTGAGTGCACAACGTTTGGTTTAGGTTTGACAGCCATTATCACCTTTTTATTGCTTTAAATGCGTTTTTAGCGCATGATTGTACATTTGAGCTGAATGTGTCAAAATCTTAAAAATTAACAGGTGCCCAAGCAATTTCATGCTAGAATCATCATCCGGATGCCAAAATAAACTAAATACAGCAAAAGATTTGAGTGCACAACGTTTGGTTTAGGTTTGAAAGCCATAATCACCTTTTTATTGCTTTAAATGCGTTTTTAGCGCATGATTGTACATTTGAGCTGAATGTGTCAAAATCTTAAAAATTAACAGGTGCCCAAGCAATTTCATGCTAGAATCATCATCCGGATGCCAAAATAAACTAAATACAGCAAAAGATTTGAGTGCACAACGTTTGGTTTAGGTTTGACAGCCATAATCACCTTTTTATTGCTTTAAATGCGTTTTTAGCGCATGATTGTACATTTGAGCTGAATGTGTCAAAATCTTAAAAATTAACAGGTGCCCAAGCAATTTCATGCTAGAATCATCATCCGGATGCCAAAATAAACTAAATACAGCAAAAGATTTGAGTGCACAACGTTTGGTTTAGATTTGACAGCCATAATCAGCAATTGTGTACATTTGAGCTGAATGTGTCAAAATCTTAAAAATTAACAGGTGCCCAAGCAATTTCATGCTAGAATCATCATCCGGATGCCAAAATAAACTAAATACAGCAAAAGATTTGAGTGCACAACGTTTGGTTTAGGTTTGACAGCCATAATCACCTTTTTATTGCTTTAAATGCGTTTTTAGCGCATGATTGTACATTTGAGCTGAATGTGTCAAAATCTTAAAAATTAACAGGTGCCCAAGCAATTTCATGCTAGAATCATCATCCGGATGCCAAAATAAACTAAATACAGCAAAAGATTTGAGTGCACAACGTTTGGTTTAGGTTTGACAGCCATAATCACCTTTTTATTGCTTTAAATGCGTTTTTAGCGCATGATTGTACATTTGAGCTGAATGTGTCAAAATCTTAAAAATTAACAGGTGCCCAAGCAATTTCATGCTAGAATCATCATCCGGATGCCAAAATAAACTAAATACAGCAAAAGATTTGAGTGCACAACGTTTGGTTTAGATTTGACAGCCATAATCAGCAATTGTGTACATTTGAGCTGAATGTGTCAAAATCTTAAAAATTAACAGGTGCCCAAGCAATTTCATGCTAGAATCATCATCCGGATGCCAAAATAAACTAAATACAGCAAAAGATTTGAGTGCACAACGTTTGGTTTAGGTTTGACAGCCATAATCACCTTTTTATTGCTTTAAATGCGTTTTTAGCGCATGATTGTACATTTGAGCTGAATGTGTCAAAATCTTAAAAATTAACAGGTGCCCAAGCAATTTCATGCTAGAATCATCATCCGGATGCCAAAATAAACTAAATACAGCAAAAGATTTGAGTGCACAACGTTTGGTTTAGATTTGACAGCCATAATCAGCAATTGTGTACATTTGAGCTGAATGTGTCAAAATCTTAAAAATTAACAGGTGCCCAAGCAATTTCATGCTAGAATCATCATCCGGATGCCAAAATAAACTAAATACAGCAAAAGATTTGAGTGCACAACGTTTGGTTTAGGTTTGAAAGCCATAATCACCTTTTTATTGCTTTAAATGCGTTTTTAGCGCATGATTGTACATTTGAGCTGAATGTGTCAAAATCTTAAAAATTAACAGGTGCCCAAGCAATTTCATGCTAGAATCATCATCCGGATGCCAAAATAAACTAAATACAGCAAAAGATTTGAGTGCACAACGTTTGGTTTAGGTTTGACAGCCATAATCACCTTTTTATTGCTTTAAATGCGTTTTTAGCGCATGATTGTACATTTGAGCTGAATGTGTCAAAATCTTAAAAATTAACAGGTGCCCAAGCAATTTCATGCTAGAATCATCATCCGGATGCCAAAATAAACTAAATACAGCAAAAGATTTGAGTGCACAACGTTTGGTTTAGGTTTGACAGCCATAATCACCTTTTTATTGCTTTAAATGCGTTTGTAGCGCATTATTGTACATTTGAGCTGAATGTGTCAAAATCTTAAAAATTAACAGGTGCCCAAGCAATTTCATGCTAGAATCATCATCCGGATGGCAAAATAAACTAAATACAGCAAAAGATTTGAGTGCACAACGTTTGGTTTAGGTTTGACAGCCATAATCACCTTTTGATTGCTTTAAATGCGTTTTTAGCGCATGATTGTACATTTGAGCTGAATGTGTCAAAATCTTAAAAATTAACAGGTGCCCAAGCAATTTCATGCTAGAATCATCATCCGGATGCCAAAATAAACTAAATACAGCAAAAGATTTGAGTGCACAACGTTTGGTTTAGGTTTGACA
Organism: Festucalex cinctus; assembly: GCF_051991245.1. Taxonomy (NCBI): domain Eukaryota; kingdom Metazoa; phylum Chordata; class Actinopteri; order Syngnathiformes; family Syngnathidae; genus Festucalex; species Festucalex cinctus. The sequence continues at coordinate 15,743 of NW_027520342.1, forward strand.
GCCATTATCACCTTTTTATTGCTTTAAATGCGTTTTTAGCGCATGATTGTACATTTGAGCTGAATGTGTCAAAATCTTAAAAATTAACAGGTGCCCAAGCAATTTCATGCTAGAATCATCATCCGGATGCCAAAATAAACTAAATACAGCAAAAGATTTGAGTGCACAACGTTTGGTTTAGGTTTGAAAGCCATAATCACCTTTTTATTGCTTTAAATGCGTTTTTAGCGCATGATTGTACATTTGAGCTGAATGTGTCAAAATCTTAAAAATTAACAGGTGCCCAAGCAATTTCATGCTAGAATCATCATCCGGATGCCAAAATAAACTAACTACAGCAAAAGATTTGAGTGCACAACGTTTGGTTTAGGTTTGACAGCCATAATCACCTTTTTATTGCTTTAAATGCGTTTTTAGCGCATGATTGTACATTTGAGCTGAATGTGTCAAAATCTTAAAAATTAACAGGTGCCCAAGCAATTTCATGCTAGAATCATCATCCGGATGCCAAAATAAACTAAATACAGCAAAAGATTTGAGTGCACAACGTTTGGTTTAGATTTGACAGCCATAATCAGCAATTGTGTACATTTGAGCTGAATGTGTCAAAATCTTAAAAATTAACAGGTGCCCAAGCAATTTCATGCTAGAATCATCATCCGGATGCCAAAATAAACTAAATACAGCAAAAGATTTGAGTGCACAACGTTTGGTTTAGGTTTGACAGCCATAATCACCTTTTTATTGCTTTAAATGCGTTTTTAGCGCATGATTGTACATTTGAGCTGAATGTGTCAAAATCTTAAAAATTAACAGGTGCCCAAGCAATTTCATGCTAGAATCATCATCCGGATGCCAAAATAAACTAAATACAGCAAAAGATTTGAGTGCACAACGTTTGGTTTAGGTTTGACAGCCATAATCACCTTTTTATTGCTTTAAATGCGTTTTTAGCGCATGATTGTACATTTGAGCTGAATGTGTCAAAATCTTAAAAATTAACAGGTGCCCAAGCAATTTCATGCTAGAATCATCATCCGGATGCCAAAATAAACTAAATACAGCAAAAGATTTGAGTGCACAACGTTTGGTTTAGATTTGACAGCCATAATCAGCAATTGTGTACATTTGAGCTGAATGTGTCAAAATCTTAAAAATTAACAGGTGCCCAAGCAATTTCATGCTAGAATCATCATCCGGATGCCAAAATAAACTAAATACAGCAAAAGATTTGAGTGCACAACGTTTGGTTTAGGTTTGACAGCCATAATCACCTTTTTATTGCTTTAAATGCGTTTTTAGCGCATGATTGTACATTTGAGCTGAATGTGTCAAAATCTTAAAAATTAACAGGTGCCCAAGCAATTTCATGCTAGAATCATCATCCGGATGCCAAAATAAACTAAATACAGCAAAAGATTTGAGTGCACAACGTTTGGTTTAGATTTGACAGCCATAATCAGCAATTGTGTACATTTGAGCTGAATGTGTCAAAATCTTAAAAATTAACAGGTGCCCAAGCAATTTCATGCTAGAATCATCATCCGGATGCCAAAATAAACTAAATACAGCAAAAGATTTGAGTGCACAACGTTTGGTTTAGGTTTGACAGCCATAATCACCTTTTTATTGCTTTAAATGCGTTTGTAGCGCATTATTGTACATTTGAGCTGAATGTGTCAAAATCTTAAAAATTAACAGGTGCCCAAGCAATTTCATGCTAGAATCATCATCCGGATGGCAAAATAAACTAAATACAGCAAAAGATTTGAGTGCACAACGTTTGGTTTAGGTTTGACAGCCATAATCACCTTTTGATTGCTTTAAATGCGTTTTTAGCGCATGATTGTACATTTGAGCTGAATGTGTCAAAATCTTAAAAATTAACAGGTGCCCAAGCAATTTCATGCTAGAATCATCATCCGGATGCCAAAATAAACTAAATACAACAAAAGATTTGAGTGCACAACGTTTGGTTTAGATTTGACAGCCATAATCAGCAATTGTGTACATTTGAGCTGAATGTGTCAAAATCTTAAAAATTAACAGGTGCCCAAGCAATTTCATGCTAGAATCATCATCCGGATGCCAAAATAAACTAAATACAGCAAAAGATTTGAGTGCACAACGTTTGGTTTAGGTTTGACAGCCATTATCACCTTTTTATTGCTTTAAATGCGTTTTTAGCGCATGATTGTACATTTGAGCTGAATGTGTCAAAATCTTAAAAATTAACAGGTGCCCAAGCAATTTCATGCTAGAATCATCATCCGGATGCCAAAATAAACTAAATACAGCAAAAGATTTGAGTGCACAACGTTTGGTTTAGGTTTGACAGCCATAATCACCTTTTTATTGCTTTAAATGCGTTTTTAGCGCATGATTGTACATTTGAGCTGAATGTGTCAAAATCTTAAAAATTAACAGGTGCCCAAGCAATTTCATGCTAGAATCATCATCCGGATGCCAAAATAAACTAAATACAGCAAAAGATTTGAGTGCACAACGTTTGGTTTAGATTTGACAGCCATAATCAGCAATTGTGTACATTTGAGCTGAATGTGTCAAAATCTTAAAAATTAACAGGTGCCCAAGCAATTTCATGCTAGAATCATCATCCGGATGCCAAAATAAACTAAATACAGCAAAAGATTTGAGTGCACAACGTTTGGTTTAGGTTTGACAGCCATAATCACCTTTTTATTGCTTTAAATGCGTTTTTAGCGCATGATTGTACATTTGAGCTGAATGTGTCAAAATCTTAAAAATTAACAGGTGCCCAAGCAATTTCATGCTAGAATCATCATCCGGATGCCAAAATAAACTAAATACAGCAAAAGATTTGAGTGCACAACGTTTGGTTTAGATTTGACAGCCATAATCAGCAATTGTGTACATTTGAGCTGAATGTGTCAAAATCTTAAAAATTAACAGGTGCCCAAGCAATTTCATGCTAGAATCATCATCCGGATGCCAAAATAAACTAAATACAGCAAAAGATTTGAGTGCACAACGTTTGGTTTAGGTTTGACAGCCATAATCACCTTTTTATTGCTTTAAATGCGTTTTTAGCGCATGATTGTACATTTGAGCTGAATGTGTCAAAATCTTAAAAATTAACAGGTGCCCAAGCAATTTCATGCTAGAATCATCATCCGGATGCCAAAATAAACTAAATACAGCAAAAGATTTGAGTGCACAACGTTTGGTTTAGGTTTGACAGCCATAATCACCTTTTTATTGCTTTAAATGCGTTTTTAGCGCATGATTGTACATTTGAGCTGAATGTGTCAAAATCTTAAAAATTAACAGGTGCCCAAGCAATTTCATGCTAGAATCATCATCCGGATGCCAAAATAAACTAAATACAGCAAAAGATTTGAGTGCACAACGTTTGGTTTAGATTTGACAGCCATAATCAGCAATTGTGTACATTTGAGCTGAATGTGTCAAAATCTTAAAAATTAACAGGTGCCCAAGCAATTTCATGCTAGAATCATCATCCGGATGCCAAAATAAACTAAATACAGCAAAAGATTTGAGTGCACAACGTTTGGTTTAGGTTTGACAGCCATAATCACCTTTTTATTGCTTTAAATGCGTTTTTAGCGCATGATTGTACATTTGAGCTGAATGTGTCAAAATCTTAAAAATTAACAGGTGCCCAAGCAATTTCATGCTAGAATCATCATCCGGATGCCAAAATAAACTAAATACAGCAAAAGATTTGAGTGCACAACGTTTGGTTTAGATTTGACAGCCATAATCAGCAATTGTGTACATTTGAGCTGAATGTGTCAAAATCTTAAAAATTAACAGGTGCCCAAGCAATTTCATGCTAGAATCATCATCCGGATGCCAAAATAAACTAAATACAGCAAAAGATTTGAGTGCACAACGTTTGGTTTAGGTTTGACAGCCATAATCACCTTTTTATTGCTTTAAATGCGTTTTTAGCGCATGATTGTACATTTGAGCTGAATGTGTCAAAATCTTAAAAATTAACAGGTGCCCAAGCAATTTCATGCTAGAATCATCATCCGGATGCCAAAATAAACTAAATACAGCAAAAGATTTGAGTGCACAACGTTTGGTTTAGATTTGACAGCCATAATCAGCAATTGTGTACATTTGAGCTGAATGTGTCAAAATCTTAAAAATTAACAGGTGCCCAAGCAATTTCATGCTAGAATCATCATCCGGATGCCAAAATAAACTAAATACAGCAAAAGATTTGAGTGCACAACGTTTGGTTTAGATTTGACAGCCATAATCAGCAATTGTGTACATTTGAGCTGAATGTGTCAAAATCTTAAAAATTAACAGGTGCCCAAGCAATTTCATGCTAGAATCATCATCCGGATGCCAAAATAAACTAAATACAGCAAAAGATTTGAGTGCACAACGTTTGGTTTAGGTTTGACAGCCATAATCACCTTTTTATTGCTTTAAATGCGTTTTTAGCGCATGATTGTACATTTGAGCTGAATGTGTCAAAATCTTAAAAATTAACAGGTGCCCAAGCAATTTCATGCTAGAATCATCATCCGGATGCCAAAATAAACTAAATACAGCAAAAGATTTGAGTGCACAACGTTTGGTTTAGATTTGACAGCCATAATCAGCAATTGTGTACATTTGAGCTGAATGTGTCAAAATCTTAAAAATTAACAGGTGCCCAAGCAATTTCATGCTAGAATCATCATCCGGATGCCAAAATAAACTAAATACAGCAAAAGATTTGAGTGCACAACGTTTGGTTTAGGTTTGACAGCCATTATCACCTTTTTATTGCTTTAAATGCGTTTTTAGCGCATGATTGTACATTTGAGCTGAATGTGTCAAAATCTTAAAAATTAACAGGTGCCCAAGCAATTTCATGCTAGAATCATCATCCGGATGCCAAAATAAACTAAATACAGCAAAAGATTTGAGTGCACAACGTTTGGTTTAGGTTTGACAGCCATAATCACCTTTTTATTGCTTTAAATGCGTTTTTAGCGCATGATTGTACATTTGAGCTGAATGTGTCAAAATCTTAAAAATTAACAGGTGCCCAAGCAATTTCATGCTAGAATCATCATCCGGATGCCAAAATAAACTAAATACAGCAAAAGATTTGAGTGCACAACGTTTGGTTTAGATTTGACAGCCATAATCAGCAATTGTGTACATTTGAGCTGAATGTGTCAAAATCTTAAAAATTAACAGGTGCCCAAGCAATTTCATGCTAGAATCATCATCCGGATGCCAAAATAAACTAAATACAGCAAAAGATTTGAGTGCACAACGTTTGGTTTAGGTTTGACAGCCATAATCACCTTTTTATTGCTTTAAATGCGTTTTTAGCGCATGATTGTACATTTGAGCTGAATGTGTCAAAATCTTAAAAATTAACAGGTGCCCAAGCAATTTCATGCTAGAATCATCCTCCGGATGCCAAAATAAACTAAATACAGCAAAAGATTTGAGTGCACAACGTTTGGTTTAGATTTGACAGCCATAATCAGCAATTGTGTACATTTGAGCTGAATGTGTCAAAATCTTAAAAATTAACAGGTGCCCAAGCAATTTCATGCTAGAATCATCATCCGGATGCCAAAATAAACTAAATACAGCAAAAGATTTGAGTGCACAACGTTTGGTTTAGGTTTGACAGCCATAATCACCTTTTTATTGCTTTAAATGCGTTTGTAGCGCATTATTGTACATTTGAGCTGAATGTGTCAAAATCTTAAAAATTAACAGGTGCCCAAGCAATTTCATGCTAGAATCATCCGGATGCCAAAATAAACTAAATACAACAAAAGATTTGAGTGCACAACGTTTGGTTTAGATTTGACAGCCATAATCAGCAATTGTGTACATTTGAGCTGAATGTGTCAAAATCTTAAAAATTAACAGGTGCCCAAGCAATTTCATGCTAGAATCATCATCCGGATGCCAAAATAAACTAAATACAGCAAAAGATTTGAGTGCACAACGTTTGGTTTAGGTTTGACAGCCATAATCACCTTTTTATTGCTTTAAATGCGTTTTTAGCGCATGATTGTACATTTGAGCTGAATGTGTCAAAATCTTAAAAATTAACAGGTGCCCAAGCAATTTCATGCTAGAATCATCATCCGGATGCCAAAATAAACTAAATACAGCAAAAGATTTGAGTGCACAACGTTTGGTTTAGATTTGACAGCCATAATCAGCAATTGTGTACATTTGAGCTGAATGTGTCAAAATCTTAAAAATTAACAGGTGCCCAAGCAATTTCATGCTAGAATCATCATCCGGATGCCAAAATAAACTAAATACAGCAAAAGATTTGAGTGCACAACGTTTGGTTTAGGTTTGACAGCCATAATCACCTTTTTATTGCTTTAAATGCGTTTTTAGCGCATGATTGTACATTTGAGCTGAATGTGTCAAAATCTTAAAAATTAACAGGTGCCCAAGCAATTTCATGCTAGAATCATCATCCGGATGCCAAAATAAACTAAATACAGCAAAAGATTTGAGTGCACAACGTTTGGTTTAGATTTGACAGCCATAATCAGCAATTGTGTACATTTGAGCTGAATGTGTCAAAATCTTAAAAATTAACAGGTGCCCAAGCAATTTCATGCTAGAATCATCATCCGGATGCCAAAATAAACTAAATACAGCAAAAGATTTGAGTGCACAACGTTTGGTTTAGGTTTGACAGCCATAATCACCTTTTTATTGCTTTAAATGCGTTTTTAGCGCATGATTGTACATTTGAGCTGAATGTGTCAAAATCTTAAAAATTAACAGGTGCCCAAGCAATTTCATGCTAGAATCATCATCCGGATGCCAAAATAAACTAAATACAGCAAAAGATTTGAGTGCACAACGTTTGGTTTAGATTTGACAGCCATAATCAGCAATTGTGTACATTTGAGCTGAATGTGTCAAAATCTTAAAAATTAACAGGTGCCCAAGCAATTTCATGCTAGAATCATCATCCGGATGCCAAAATAAACTAAATACAGCAAAAGATTTGAGTGCACAACGTTTGGTTTAGGTTTGACAGCCATAATCACCTTTTTATTGCTTTAAATGCGTTTGTAGCGCATTATTGTACATTTGAGCTGAATGTGTCAAAATCTTAAAAATTAACAGGTGCCCAAGCAATTTCATGCTAGAATCATCATCCGGATGGCAAAATAAACTAAATACAGCAAAAGATTTGAGTGCACAACGTTTGGTCTAGGTTTGACAGCCATAATCACCTTTTGATTGCTTTAAATGCGTTTTTAGCGCATGATTGTACATTTGAGCTGAATGTGTCAAAATCTTAAAAATTAACAGGTGCCCAAGCAATTTCATGCTAGAATCATCATCCGGATGCCAAAATAAACTAAATACAACAAAAGATTTGAGTGCACAACGTTTGGTTTAGATTTGACAGCCATAATCAGCAATTGTGTACATTTGAGCTGAATGTGTCAAAATCTTAAAAATTAACAGGTGCCCAAGCAATTTCATGCTAGAATCATCATCCGGATGCCAAAATAAACTAAATACAGCAAAAGATTTGAGTGCACAACGTTTGGTTTAGATTTGACAGCCATAATCAGCAATTGTGTACATTTGAGCTGAATGTGTCAAAATCTTAAAAATTAACAGGTGCCCAAGCAATTTCATGCTAGAATCATCATCCGGATGCCAAAATAAACTAAATACAGCAAAAGATTTGAGTGCACAACGTTTGGTTTAGGTTTGACAGCCATTATCACCTTTTTATTGCTTTAAATGCGTTTTTAGCGCATGATTGTACATTTGAGCTGAATGTGTCAAAATCTTAAAAATTAACAGGTGCCCAAGCAATTTCATGCTAGAATCATCATCCGGATGCCAAAATAAACTAAATACAGCAAAAGATTTGAGTGCACAACGTTTGGTTTAGGTTTGACAGCCATAATCACCTTTTTATTGCTTTAAATGCGTTTTTAGCGCATGATTGTACATTTGAGCTGAATGTGTCAAAATCTTAAAAATTAACAGGTGCCCAAGCAATTTCATGCTAGAATCATCATCCGGATGCCAAAATAAACTAAATACAGCAAAAGATTTGAGTGCACAACGTTTGGTTTAGATTTGACAGCCATAATCAGCAATTGTGTACATTTGAGCTGAATGTGTCAAAATCTTAAAAATTAACAGGTGCCCAAGCAATTTCATGCTAGAATCATCATCCGGATGCCAAAATAAACTAAATACAGCAAAAGATTTGAGTGCACAACGTTTGGTTTAGGTTTGACAGCCATAATCACCTTTTTATTGCTTTAAATGCGTTTTTAGCGCATGATTGTACATTTGAGCTGAATGTGTCAAAATCTTAAAAATTAACAGGTGCCCAAGCAATTTCATGCTAGAATCATCATCCGGATGCCAAAATAAACTAAATACAGCAAAAGATTTGAGTGCACAACGTTTGGTTTAGGTTTGAAAGCCATAATCACCTTTTTATTGCTTTAAATGCGTTTTTAGCGCATGATTGTACATTTGAGCTGAATGTGTCAAAATCTTAAAAATTAACAGGTGCCCAAGCAATTTCATGCTAGAATCATCATCCGGATGCCAAAATAAACTAAATACAGCAAAAGATTTGAGTGCACAACGTTTGGTTTAGATTTGACAGCCATAATCAGCAATTGTGTACATTTGAGCTGAATGTGTCAAAATCTTAAAAATTAACAGGTGCCCAAGCAATTTCATGCTAGAATCATCATCCGGATGCCAAAATAAACTAAATACAGCAAAAGATTTGAGTGCACAACGTTTGGTTTAGGTTTGACAGCCATAATCACCTTTTTATTGCTTTAAATGCGTTTTTAGCGCATGATTGTACATTTGAGCTGAATGTGTCAAAATCTTAAAAATTAACAGGTGCCCAAGCAATTTCATGCTAGAATCATCATCCGGATGCCAAAATAAACTAAATACAGCAAAAGATTTGAGTGCACAACGTTTGGTTTAGGTTTGACAGCCATAATCACCTTTTTATTGCTTTAAATGCGTTTTTAGCGCATGATTGTACATTTGAGCTGAATGTGTCAAAATCTTAAAAATTAACAGGTGCCCAAGCAATTTCATGCTAGAATCATCATCCGGATGCCAAAATAAACTAAATACAGCAAAAGATTTGAGTGCACAACGTTTGGTTTAGATTTGACAGCCATAATCAGCAATTGTGTACATTTGAGCTGAATGTGTCAAAATCTTAAAAATTAACAGGTGCCCAAGCAATTTCATGCTAGAATCATCATCCGGATGCCAAAATAAACTAAATACAGCAAAAGATTTGAGTGCACAACGTTTGGTTTAGGTTTGACAGCCATTATCACCTTTTTATTGCTTTAAATGCGTTTTTAGCGCATGATTGTACATTTGAGCTGAATGTGTCAAAATCTTAAAAATTAACAGGTGCCCAAGCAATTTCATGCTAGAATCATCATCCGGATGCCAAAATAAACTAAATACAGCAAAAGATTTGAGTGCACAACGTTTGGTTTAGGTTTGACAGCCATAATCACCTTTTTATTGCTTTAAATGCGTTTTTAGCGCATGATTGTACATTTGAGCTGAATGTGTCAAAATCTTAAAAATTAACAGGTGCCCAAGCAATTTCATGCTAGAATCATCATCCGGATGCCAAAATAAACTAAATACAGCAAAAGATTTGAGTGCACAACGTTTGGTTTAGATTTGACAGCCATAATCAGCAATTGTGTACATTTGAGCTGAATGTGTCAAAATCTTAAAAATTAACAGGTGCCCAAGCAATTTCATGCTAGAATCATCATCCGGATGCCAAAATAAACTAAATACAGCAAAAGATTTGAGTGCACAACGTTTGGTTTAGGTTTGACAGCCATAATCACCTTTTTATTGCTTTAAATGCGTTTTTAGCGCATGATTGTACATTTGAGCTGAATGTGTCAAAATCTTAAAAATTAACAGGTGCCCAAGCAATTTCATGCTAGAATCATCCTCCGGATGCCAAAATAAACTAAATACAGCAAAAGATTTGAGTGCACAACGTTTGGTTTAGATTTGACAGCCATAATCAGCAATTGTGTACATTTGAGCTGAATGTGTCAAAATCTTAAAAATTAACAGGTGCCCAAGCAATTTCATGCTAGAATCATCATCCGGATGCCAAAATAAACTAAATACAGCAAAAGATTTGAGTGCACAACGTTTGGTTTAGGTTTGACAGCCATAATCACCTTTTTATTGCTTTAAATGCGTTTGTAGCGCATTATTGTACATTTGAGCTGAATGTGTCAAAATCTTAAAAATTAACAGGTGCCCAAGCAATTTCATGCTAGAATCATCATCCGGATGCCAAAATAAACTAAATACAACAAAAGATTTGAGTGCACAACGTTTGGTTTAGATTTGACAGCCATAATCAGCAATTGTGTACATTTGAGCTGAATGTGTCAAAATCTTAAAAATTAACAGGTGCCCAAGCAATTTCATGCTAGAATCATCATCCGGATGCCAAAATAAACTAAATACAGCAAAAGATTTGAGTGCACAACGTTTGGTTTAGGTTTGACAGCCATAATCACCTTTTTATTGCTTTAAATGCGTTTTTAGCGCATGATTGTACATTTGAGCTGAATGTGTCAAAATCTTAAAAATTAACAGGTGCCCAAGCAATTTCATGCTAGAATCATCATCCGGATGCCAAAATAAACTAAATACAGCAAAAGATTTGAGTGCACAACGTTTGGTTTAGATTTGACAGCCATAATCAGCAATTGTGTACATTTGAGCTGAATGTGTCAAAATCTTAAAAATTAACAGGTGCCCAAGCAATTTCATGCTAGAATCATCATCCGGATGCCAAAATAAACTAAATACAGCAAAAGATTTGAGTGCACAACGTTTGGTTTAGGTTTGACAGCCATAATCACCTTTTTATTGCTTTAAATGCGTTTTTAGCGCATGATTGTACATTTGAGCTGAATGTGTCAAAATCTTAAAAATTAACAGGTGCCCAAGCAATTTCATGCTAGAATCATCATCCGGATGCCAAAATAAACTAAATACAGCAAAAGATTTGAGTGCACAACGTTTGGTTTAGATTTGACAGCCATAATCAGCAATTGTGTACATTTGAGCTGAATGTGTCAAAATCTTAAAAATTAACAGGTGCCCAAGCAATTTCATGCTAGAATCATCATCCGGATGCCAAAATAAACTAAATACAGCAAAAGATTTGAGTGCACAACGTTTGGTTTAGGTTTGACAGCCATAATCACCTTTTTATTGCTTTAAATGCGTTTTTAGCGCATGATTGTACATTTGAGCTGAATGTGTCAAAATCTTAAAAATTAACAGGTGCCCAAGCAATTTCATGCTAGAATCATCATCCGGATGCCAAAATAAACTAAATACAGCAAAAGATTTGAGTGCACAACGTTTGGTTTAGATTTGACAGCCATAATCAGCAATTGTGTACATTTGAGCTGAATGTGTCAAAATCTTAAAAATTAACAGGTGCCCAAGCAATTTCATGCTAGAATCATCATCCGGATGCCAAAATAAACTAAATACAGCAAAAGATTTGAGTGCACAACGTTTGGTTTAGGTTTGACAGCCATAATCACCTTTTTATTGCTTTAAATGCGTTTGTAGCGCATTATTGTACATTTGAGCTGAATGTGTCAAAATCTTAAAAATTAACAGGTGCCCAAGCAATTTCATGCTAGAATCATCATCCGGATGGCAAAATAAACTAAATACAGCAAAAGATTTGAGTGCACAACGTTTGGTCTAGGTTTGACAGCCATAATCACCTTTTGATTGCTTTAAATGCGTTTTTAGCGCATGATTGTACATTTGAGCTGAATGTGTCAAAATCTTAAAAATTAACAGGTGCCCAAGCAATTTCATGCTAGAATCATCATCCGGATGCCAAAATAAACTAAATACAACAAAAGATTTGAGTGCACAACGTTTGGTTTAGATTTGACAGCCATAATCAGCAATTGTGTACATTTGAGCTGAATGTGTCAAAATCTTAAAAATTAACAGGTGCCCAAGCAATTTCATGCTAGAATCATCATCCGGATGCCAAAATAAACTAAATACAGCAAAAGATTTGAGTGCACAACGTTTGGTTTAGATTTGACAGCCATAATCAGCAATTGTGTACATTTGAGCTGAATGTGTCAAAATCTTAAAAATTAACAGGTGCCCAAGCAATTTCATGCTAGAATCATCATCCGGATGCCAAAATAAACTAAATACAGCAAAAGATTTGAGTGCACAACGTTTGGTTTAGGTTTGACAGCCATAATCACCTTTTTATTGCTTTAAATGCGTTTTTAGCGCATGATTGTACATTTGAGCTGAATGTGTCAAAATCTTAAAAATTAACAGGTGCCCAAGCAATTTCATGCTAGAATCATCCTCCGGATGCCAAAATAAACTAAATACAGCAAAAGATTTGAGTGCACAACGTTTGGTTTAGATTTGACAGCCATAATCAGCAATTGTGTACATTTGAGCTGAATGTGTCAAAATCTTAAAAATTAACAGGTGCCCAAGCAATTTCATGCTAGAATCATCATCCGGATGCCAAAATAAACTAAATACAGCAAAAGATTTGAGTGCACAACGTTTGGTTTAGGTTTGACAGCCATAATCACCTTTTTATTGCTTTAAATGCGTTTGTAGCGCATTATTGTACATTTGAGCTGAATGTGTCAAAATCTTAAAAATTAACAGGTGCCCAAGCAATTTCATGCTAGAATCATCATCCGGATGCCAAAATAAACTAAATACAACAAAAGATTTGAGTGCACAACGTTTGGTTTAGATTTGACAGCCATAATCAGCAATTGTGTACATTTGAGCTGAATGTGTCAAAATCTTAAAAATTAACAGGTGCCCAAGCAATTTCATGCTAGAATCATCATCCGGATGCCAAAATAAACTAAATACAGCAAAAGATTTGAGTGCACAACGTTTGGTTTAGGTTTGACAGCCATAATCACCTTTTTATTGCTTTAAATGCGTTTTTAGCGCATGATTGTACATTTGAGCTGAATGTGTCAAAATCTTAAAAATTAACAGGTGCCCAAGCAATTTCATGCTAGAATCATCATCCGGATGCCAAAATAAACTAAATACAGCAAAAGATTTGAGTGCACAACGTTTGGTTTAGATTTGACAGCCATAATCAGCAATTGTGTACATTTGAGCTGAATGTGTCAAAATCTTAAAAATTAACAGGTGCCCAAGCAATTTCATGCTAGAATCATCATCCGGATGCCAAAATAAACTAAATACAGCAAAAGATTTGAGTGCACAACGTTTGGTTTAGGTTTGACAGCCATAATCACCTTTTTATTGCTTTAAATGCGTTTTTAGCGCATGATTGTACATTTGAGCTGAATGTGTCAAAATCTTAAAAATTAACAGGTGCCCAAGCAATTTCATGCTAGAATCATCATCCGGATGCCAAAATAAACTAAATACAGCAAAAGATTTGAGTGCACAACGTTTGGTTTAGATTTGACAGCCATAATCAGCAATTGTGTACATTTGAGCTGAATGTGTCAAAATCTTAAAAATTAACAGGTGCCCAAGCAATTTCATGCTAGAATCATCATCCGGATGCCAAAATAAACTAAATACAGCAAAAGATTTGAGTGCACAACGTTTGGTTTAGGTTTGACAGCCATAATCACCTTTTTATTGCTTTAAATGCGTTTTTAGCGCATGATTGTACATTTGAGCTGAATGTGTCAAAATCTTAAAAATTAACAGGTGCCCAAGCAATTTCATGCTAGAATCATCATCCGGATGCCAAAATAAACTAAATACAGCAAAAGATTTGAGTGCACAACGTTTGGTTTAGATTTGACAGCCATAATCAGCAATTGTGTACATTTGAGCTGAATGTGTCAAAATCTTAAAAATTAACAGGTGCCCAAGCAATTTCATGCTAGAATCATCATCCGGATGCCAAAATAAACTAAATACAGCAAAAGATTTGAGTGCACAACGTTTGGTTTAGGTTTGACAGCCATAATCACCTTTTTATTGCTTTAAATGCGTTTTTAGCGCATGATTGTACATTTGAGCTGAATGTGTCAAAATCTTAAAAATTAACAGGTGCCCAAGCAATTTCATGCTAGAATCATCATCCGGATGCCAAAATAAACTAAATACAGCAAAAGATTTGAGTGCACAACGTTTGGTTTAGATTTGACAGCCATAATCAGCAATTGTGTACATTTGAGCTGAATGTGTCAAAATCTTAAAAATTAACAGGTGCCCAAGCAATTTCATGCTAGAATCATCATCCGGATGCCAAAATAAACTAAATACAGCAAAAGATTTGAGTGCACAACGTTTGGTTTAGGTTTGACAGCCATAATCACCTTTTTATTGCTTTAAATGCGTTTTTAGCGCATGATTGTACATTTGAGCTGAATGTGTCAAAATCTTAAAAATTAACAGGTGCCCAAGCAATTTCATGCTAGAATCATCATCCGGATGCCAAAATAAACTAAATACAGCAAAAGATTTGAGTGCACAACGTTTGGTTTAGATTTGACAGCCATAATCAGCAATTGTGTACATTTGAGCTGAATGTGTCAAAATCTTAAAAATTAACAGGTGCCCAAGCAATTTCATGCTAGAATCATCATCCGGATGCCAAAATAAACTAAATACAGCAAAAGATTTGAGTGCACAACGTTTGGTTTAGGTTTGACAGCCATAATCACCTTTTTATTGCTTTAAATGCGTTTTTAGCGCATGATTGTACATTTGAGCTGAATGTGTCAAAATCTTAAAAATTAACAGGTGCCCAAGCAATTTCATGCTAGAATCATCATCCGGATGCCAAAATAAACTAAATACAGCAAAAGATTTGAGTGCACAACGTTTGGTTTAGATTTGACAGCCATAATCAGCAATTGTGTACATTTGAGCTGAATGTGTCAAAATCTTAAAAATTAACAGGTGCCCAAGCAATTTCATGCTAGAATCATCATCCGGATGCCAAAATAAACTAAATACAGCAAAAGATTTGAGTGCACAACGTTTGGTTTAGGTTTGACAGCCATAATCACCTTTTTATTGCTTTAAATGCGTTTTTAGCGCATGATTGTACATTTGAGCTGAATGTGTCAAAATCTTAAAAATTAACAGGTGCCCAAGCAATTTCATGCTAGAATCATCATCCGGATGCCAAAATAAACTAAATACAGCAAAAGATTTGAGTGCACAACGTTTGGTTTAGGTTTGACAGCCATAATCACCTTTTTATTGCTTTAAATGCGTTTTTAGCGCATGATTGTACATTTGAGCTGAATGTGTCAAAATCTTAAAAATTAACAGGTGCCCAAGCAATTTCATGCTAGAATCATCATCCGGATGCCAAAATAAACTAAATACAGCAAAAGATTTGAGTGCACAACGTTTGGTTTAGGTTTGACAGCCATAATCACCTTTTTATTGCTTTAAATGCGTTTTTAGCGCATGATTGTACATTTGAGCTGAATGTGTCAAAATCTTAAAAATTAACAGGTGCCCAAGCAATTTCATGCTAGAATCATCATCCGGATGCCAAAATAAACTAAATACAGCAAAAGATTTGAGTGCACAACGTTTGGTTTAGATTTGACAGCCATAATCAGCAATTGTGTACATTTGAGCTGAATGTGTCAAAATCTTAAAAATTAACAGGTGCCCAAGCAATTTCATGCTAGAATCATCATCCGGATGCCAAAATAAACTAAATACAGCAAAAGATTTGAGTGCACAACGTTTGGTTTAGGTTTGACAGCCATAATCACCTTTTTATTGCTTTAAATGCGTTTTTAGCGCATGATTGTACATTTGAGCTGAATGTGTCAAAATCTTAAAAATTAACAGGTGCCCAAGCAATTTCATGCTAGAATCATCATCCGGATGCCAAAATAAACTAAATACAGCAAAAGATTTGAGTGCACAACGTTTGGTTTAGATTTGACAGCCATAATCAGCAATTGTGTACATTTGAGCTGAATGTGTCAAAATCTTAAAAATTAACAGGTGCCCAAGCAATTTCATGCTAGAATCATCATCCGGATGCCAAAATAAACTAAATACAGCAAAAGATTTGAGTGCACAACGTTTGGTTTAGGTTTGAAAGCCATAATCACCTTTTTATTGCTTTAAATGCGTTTTTAGCGCATGATTGTACATTTGAGCTGAATGTGTCAAAATCTTAAAAATTAACAGGTGCCCAAGCAATTTCATGCTAGAATCATCATCCGGATGCCAAAATAAACTAAATACAGCAAAAGATTTGAGTGCACAACGTTTGGTTTAGGTTTGACAGCCATAATCACCTTTTTATTGCTTTAAATGCGTTTTTAGCGCATGATTGTACATTTGAGCTGAATGTGTCAAAATCTTAAAAATTAACAGGTGCCCAAGCAATTTCATGCTAGAATCATCATCCGGATGCCAAAATAAACTAAATACAGCAAAAGATTTGAGTGCACAACGTTTGGTTTAGGTTTGACAGCCATAATCACCTTTTTATTGCTTTAAATGCGTTTGTAGCGCATTATTGTACATTTGAGCTGAATGTGTCAAAATCTTAAAAATTAACAGGTGCCCAAGCAATTTCATGCTAGAATCATCATCCGGATGGCAAAATAAACTAAATACAGCAAAAGATTTGAGTGCACAACGTTTGGTTTAGGTTTGACAGCCATAATCACCTTTTGATTGCTTTAAATGCGTTTTTAGCGCATGATTGTACATTTGAGCTGAATGTGTCAAAATCTTAAAAATTAACAGGTGCCCAAGCAATTTCATGCTAGAATCATCATCCGGATGCCAAAATAAACTAAATACAACAAAAGATTTGAGTGCACAACGTTTGGTTTAGATTTGACAGCCATAATCAGCAATTGTGTACATTTGAGCTGAATGTGTCAAAATCTTAAAAATTAACAGGTGCCCAAGCAATTTCATGCTAGAATCATCATCCGGATGCCAAAATAAACTAAATACAGCAAAAGATTTGAGTGCACAACGTTTGGTTTAGGTTTGACAGCCATTATCACCTTTTTATTGCTTTAAATGCGTTTTTAGCGCATGATTGTACATTTGAGCTGAATGTGTCAAAATCTTAAAAATTAACAGGTGCCCAAGCAATTTCATGCTAGAATCATCATCCGGATGCCAAAATAAACTAAATACAGCAAAAGATTTGAGTGCACAACGTTTGGTTTAGGTTTGACAGCCATAATCACCTTTTTATTGCTTTAAATGCGTTTTTAGCGCATGATTGTACATTTGAGCTGAATGTGTCAAAATCTTAAAAATTAACAGGTGCCCAAGCAATTTCATGCTAGAATCATCATCCGGATGCCAAAATAAACTAAATACAGCAAAAGATTTGAGTGCACAACGTTTGGTTTAGATTTGACAGCCATAATCAGCAATTGTGTACATTTGAGCTGAATGTGTCAAAATCTTAAAAATTAACAGGTGCCCAAGCAATTTCATGCTAGAATCATCATCCGGATGCCAAAATAAACTAAATACAGCAAAAGATTTGAGTGCACAACGTTTGGTTTAGGTTTGACAGCCATAATCACCTTTTTATTGCTTTAAATGCGTTTTTAGCGCATGATTGTACATTTGAGCTGAATGTGTCAAAATCTTAAAAATTAACAGGTGCCCAAGCAATTTCATGCTAGAATCATCATCCGGATGCCAAAATAAACTAAATACAGCAAAAGATTTGAGTGCACAACGTTTGGTTTAGATTTGACAGCCATAATCAGCAATTGTGTACATTTGAGCTGAATGTGTCAAAATCTTAAAAATTAACAGGTGCCCAAGCAATTTCATGCTAGAATCATCATCCGGATGCCAAAATAAACTAAATACAGCAAAAGATTTGAGTGCACAACGTTTGGTTTAGATTTGACAGCCATAATCAGCAATTGTGTACATTTGAGCTGAATGTGTCAAAATCTTAAAAATTAACAGGTGCCCAAGCAATTTCATGCTAGAATCATCATCCGGATGCCAAAATAAACTAAATACAGCAAAAGATTTGAGTGCACAACGTTTGGTTTAGGTTTGACAGCCATAATCACCTTTTTATTGCTTTAAATGCGTTTTTAGCGCATGATTGTACATTTGAGCTGAATGTGTCAAAATCTTAAAAATTAACAGGTGCCCAAGCAATTTCATGCTAGAATCATCATCCGGATGCCAAAATAAACTAAATACAGCAAAAGATTTGAGTGCACAACGTTTGGTTTAGATTTGACAGCCATAATCAGCAATTGTGTACATTTGAGCTGAATGTGTCAAAATCTTAAAAATTAACAGGTGCCCAAGCAATTTCATGCTAGAATCATCATCCGGATGCCAAAATAAACTAAATACAGCAAAAGATTTGAGTGCACAACGTTTGGTTTAGGTTTGACAGCCATAATCACCTTTTTATTGCTTTAAATGCGTTTTTAGCGCATGATTGTACATTTGAGCTGAATGTGTCAAAATCTTAAAAATTAACAGGTGCCCAAGCAATTTCATGCTAGAATCATCATCCGGATGCCAAAATAA
The DNA here is from genome assembly GCF_051991245.1 of Festucalex cinctus. NCBI lineage: Eukaryota > Metazoa > Chordata > Actinopteri > Syngnathiformes > Syngnathidae > Festucalex > Festucalex cinctus. Next base: position 34,373 of record NW_027520342.1, read on the forward strand.
ACTAAATACAGCAAAAGATTTGAGTGCACAACGTTTGGTTTAGATTTGACAGCCATAATCAGCAATTGTGTACATTTGAGCTGAATGTGTCAAAATCTTAAAAATTAACAGGTGCCCAAGCAATTTCATGCTAGAATCATCATCCGGATGCCAAAATAAACTAAATACAGCAAAAGATTTGAGTGCACAACGTTTGGTTTAGGTTTGACAGCCATAATCACCTTTTTATTGCTTTAAATGCGTTTTTAGCGCATGATTGTACATTTGAGCTGAATGTGTCAAAATCTTACAAATTAACAGGTGCCCAAGCAATTTCATGCTAGAATCATCATCCGGATGCCAAAATAAACTAAATACAGCAAAAGATTTGAGTGCACAACGTTTGGTTTAGATTTGACAGCCATAATCAGCAATTGTGTACATTTGAGCTGAATGTGTCAAAATCTTAAAAATTAACAGGTGCCCAAGCAATTTCATGCTAGAATCATCATCCGGATGCCAAAATAAACTAAATACAGCAAAAGATTTGAGTGCACAACGTTTGGTTTAGGTTTGACACCCATAATCACCTTTTTATTGCTTTAAATGCGTTTTTAGCGCATGATTGTACATTTGAGCTGAATGTGTCAAAATCTTAAAAATTAACAGGTGCCCAAGCAATTTCATGCTAGAATCATCATCCGGATGCCAAAATAAACTAAATACAGCAAAAGATTTGAGTGCACAACGTTTGGTTTAGGTTTGACAGCCATAATCAGCAATTGTGTACATTTGAGCTGAATGTGTCAAAATCTTAAAAATTAACAGGTGCCCAAGCAATTTCATGCTAGAATCATCATCCGGATGCCAAAATAAACTAAATACAGCAAAAGATTTGAGTGCACAACGTTTGGTTTAGGTTTGACAGCCATAATCACCTTTTTATTGCTTTAAATGCGTTTTTAGCGCATGATTGTACATTTGAGCTGAATGTGTCAAAATCTTAAAAATTAACAGGTGCCCAAGCAATTTCATGCTAGAATCATCATCCGGATGCCAAAATAAACTAAATACAGCAAAAGATTTGAGTGCACAACGTTTGGTTTAGATTTGACAGCCATAATCAGCAATTGTGTACATTTGAGCTGAATGTGTCAAAATCTTAAAAATTAACAGGTGCCCAAGCAATTTCATGCTAGAATCATCATCCGGATGCCAAAATAAACTAAATACAGCAAAAGATTTGAGTGCACAACGTTTGGTTTAGGTTTGAAAGCCATAATCACCTTTTTATTGCTTTAAATGCGTTTTTAGCGCATGATTGTACATTTGAGCTGAATGTGTCAAAATCTTAAAAATTAACAGGTGCCCAAGCAATTTCATGCTAGAATCATCATCCGGATGCCAAAATAAACTAAATACAGCAAAAGATTTGAGTGCACAACGTTTGGTTTAGGTTTGACAGCCATAATCACCTTTTTATTGCTTTAAATGCGTTTTTAGCGCATGATTGTACATTTGAGCTGAATGTGTCAAAATCTTAAAAATTAACAGGTGCCCAAGCAATTTCATGCTAGAATCATCATCCGGATGCCAAAATAAACTAAATACAGCAAAAGATTTGAGTGCACAACGTTTGGTTTAGATTTGACAGCCATAATCAGCAATTGTGTACATTTGAGCTGAATGTGTCAAAATCTTAAAAATTAACAGGTGCCCAAGCAATTTCATGCTAGAATCATCATCCGGATGCCAAAATAAACTAAATACAGCAAAAGATTTGAGTGCACAACGTTTGGTTTAGGTTTGACAGCCATAATCACCTTTTTATTGCTTTAAATGCGTTTGTAGCGCATTATTGTACATTTGAGCTGAATGTGTCAAAATCTTAAAAATTAACAGGTGCCCAAGCAATTTCATGCTAGAATCATCATCCGGATGGCAAAATAAACTAAATACAGCAAAAGATTTGAGTGCACAACGTTTGGTCTAGGTTTGACAGCCATAATCACCTTTTGATTGCTTTAAATGCGTTTTTAGCGCATGATTGTACATTTGAGCTGAATGTGTCAAAATCTTAAAAATTAACAGGTGCCCAAGCAATTTCATGCTAGAATCATCATCCGGATGCCAAAATAAACTAAATACAACAAAAGATTTGAGTGCACAACGTTTGGTTTAGATTTGACAGCCATAATCAGCAATTGTGTACATTTGAGCTGAATGTGTCAAAATCTTAAAAATTAACAGGTGCCCAAGCAATTTCATGCTAGAATCATCATCCGGATGCCAAAATAAACTAAATACAGCAAAAGATTTGAGTGCACAACGTTTGGTTTAGGTTTGACAGCCATAATCACCTTTTTATTGCTTTAAATGCGTTTTTAGCGCATGATTGTACATTTGAGCTGAATGTGTCAAAATCTTAAAAATTAACAGGTGCCCAAGCAATTTCATGCTAGAATCATCATCCGGATGCCAAAATAAACTAAATACAGCAAAAGATTTGAGTGCACAACGTTTGGTTTAGATTTGACAGCCATAATCAGCAATTGTGTACATTTGAGCTGAATGTGTCAAAATCTTAAAAATTAACAGGTGCCCAAGCAATTTCATGCTAGAATCATCATCCGGATGCCAAAATAAACTAAATACAGCAAAAGATTTGAGTGCACAACGTTTGGTTTAGGTTTGACAGCCATAATCACCTTTTTATTGCTTTAAATGCGTTTTTAGCGCATGATTGTACATTTGAGCTGAATGTGTCAAAATCTTAAAAATTAACAGGTGCCCAAGCAATTTCATGCTAGAATCATCATCCGGATGCCAAAATAAACTAAATACAGCAAAAGATTTGAGTGCACAACGTTTGGTTTAGATTTGACAGCCATAATCAGCAATTGTGTACATTTGAGCTGAATGTGTCAAAATCTTAAAAATTAACAGGTGCCCAAGCAATTTCATGCTAGAATCATCATCCGGATGCCAAAATAAACTAAATACAGCAAAAGATTTGAGTGCACAACGTTTGGTTTAGGTTTGACAGCCATAATCACCTTTTTATTGCTTTAAATGCGTTTTTAGCGCATGATTGTACATTTGAGCTGAATGTGTCAAAATCTTAAAAATTAACAGGTGCCCAAGCAATTTCATGCTAGAATCATCATCCGGATGCCAAAATAAACTAAATACAGCAAAAGATTTGAGTGCACAACGTTTGGTTTAGATTTGACAGCCATAATCAGCAATTGTGTACATTTGAGCTGAATGTGTCAAAATCTTAAAAATTAACAGGTGCCCAAGCAATTTCATGCTAGAATCATCATCCGGATGCCAAAATAAACTAAATACAGCAAAAGATTTGAGTGCACAACGTTTGGTTTAGGTTTGACAGCCATAATCACCTTTTTATTGCTTTAAATGCGTTTGTAGCGCATTATTGTACATTTGAGCTGAATGTGTCAAAATCTTAAAAATTAACAGGTGCCCAAGCAATTTCATGCTAGAATCATCATCCGGATGGCAAAATAAACTAAATACAGCAAAAGATTTGAGTGCACAACGTTTGGTCTAGGTTTGACAGCCATAATCACCTTTTGATTGCTTTAAATGCGTTTTTAGCGCATGATTGTACATTTGAGCTGAATGTGTCAAAATCTTAAAAATTAACAGGTGCCCAAGCAATTTCATGCTAGAATCATCATCCGGATGCCAAAATAAACTAAATACAACAAAAGATTTGAGTGCACAACGTTTGGTTTAGATTTGACAGCCATAATCAGCAATTGTGTACATTTGAGCTGAATGTGTCAAAATCTTAAAAATTAACAGGTGCCCAAGCAATTTCATGCTAGAATCATCATCCGGATGCCAAAATAAACTAAATACAGCAAAAGATTTGAGTGCACAACGTTTGGTTTAGGTTTGACAGCCATAATCACCTTTTTATTGCTTTAAATGCGTTTTTAGCGCATGATTGTACATTTGAGCTGAATGTGTCAAAATCTTAAAAATTAACAGGTGCCCAAGCAATTTCATGCTAGAATCATCATCCGGATGCCAAAATAAACTAAATACAGCAAAAGATTTGAGTGCACAACGTTTGGTTTAGATTTGACAGCCATAATCAGCAATTGTGTACATTTGAGCTGAATGTGTCAAAATCTTAAAAATTAACAGGTGCCCAAGCAATTTCATGCTAGAATCATCATCCGGATGCCAAAATAAACTAAATACAGCAAAAGATTTGAGTGCACAACGTTTGGTTTAGGTTTGACAGCCATAATCACCTTTTTATTGCTTTAAATGCGTTTTTAGCGCATGATTGTACATTTGAGCTGAATGTGTCAAAATCTTAAAAATTAACAGGTGCCCAAGCAATCTCATGCTAGAATCATCATCCGGATGCCAAAATAAACTAAATACAGCAAAAGATTTGAGTGCACAACGTTTGGTTTAGATTTGACAGCCATAATCAGCAATTGTGTACATTTGAGCTGAATGTGTCAAAATCTTAAAAATTAACAGGTGCCCAAGCAATTTCATGCTAGAATCATCATCCGGATGCCAAAATAAACTAAATACAGCAAAAGATTTGAGTGCACAACGTTTGGTTTAGGTTTGACAGCCATTATCACCTTTTTATTGCTTTAAATGCGTTTTTAGCGCATGATTGTACATTTGAGCTGAATGTGTCAAAATCTTAAAAATTAACAGGTGCCCAAGCAATTTCATGCTAGAATCATCATCCGGATGCCAAAATAAACTAAATACAGCAAAAGATTTGAGTGCACAACGTTTGGTTTAGGTTTGACAGCCATAATCACCTTTTTATTGCTTTAAATGCGTTTTTAGCGCATGATTGTACATTTGAGCTGAATGTGTCAAAATCTTAAAAATTAACAGGTGCCCAAGCAATTTCATGCTAGAATCATCATCCGGATGCCAAAATAAACTAAATACAGCAAAAGATTTGAGTGCACAACGTTTGGTTTAGATTTGACAGCCATAATCAGCAATTGTGTACATTTGAGCTGAATGTGTCAAAATCTTAAAAATTAACAGGTGCCCAAGCAATTTCATGCTAGAATCATCATCCGGATGCCAAAATAAACTAAATACAGCAAAAGATTTGAGTGCACAACGTTTGGTTTAGGTTTGACAGCCATAATCACCTTTTTATTGCTTTAAATGCGTTTTTAGCGCATGATTGTACATTTGAGCTGAATGTGTCAAAATCTTAAAAATTAACAGGTGCCCAAGCAATTTCATGCTAGAATCATCCTCCGGATGCCAAAATAAACTAAATACAGCAAAAGATTTGAGTGCACAACGTTTGGTTTAGATTTGACAGCCATAATCAGCAATTGTGTACATTTGAGCTGAATGTGTCAAAATCTTAAAAATTAACAGGTGCCCAAGCAATTTCATGCTAGAATCATCATCCGGATGCCAAAATAAACTAAATACAGCAAAAGATTTGAGTGCACAACGTTTGGTTTAGGTTTGACAGCCATAATCACCTTTTTATTGCTTTAAATGCGTTTGTAGCGCATTATTGTACATTTGAGCTGAATGTGTCAAAATCTTAAAAATTAACAGGTGCCCAAGCAATTTCATGCTAGAATCATCATCCGGATGCCAAAATAAACTAAATACAACAAAAGATTTGAGTGCACAACGTTTGGTTTAGATTTGACAGCCATAATCAGCAATTGTGTACATTTGAGCTGAATGTGTCAAAATCTTAAAAATTAACAGGTGCCCAAGCAATTTCATGCTAGAATCATCATCCGGATGCCAAAATAAACTAAATACAGCAAAAGATTTGAGTGCACAACGTTTGGTTTAGGTTTGACAGCCATAATCACCTTTTTATTGCTTTAAATGCGTTTTTAGCGCATGATTGTACATTTGAGCTGAATGTGTCAAAATCTTAAAAATTAACAGGTGCCCAAGCAATTTCATGCTAGAATCATCATCCGGATGCCAAAATAAACTAAATACAGCAAAAGATTTGAGTGCACAACGTTTGGTTTAGATTTGACAGCCATAATCAGCAATTGTGTACATTTGAGCTGAATGTGTCAAAATCTTAAAAATTAACAGGTGCCCAAGCAATTTCATGCTAGAATCATCATCCGGATGCCAAAATAAACTAAATACAGCAAAAGATTTGAGTGCACAACGTTTGGTTTAGGTTTGACAGCCATAATCACCTTTTTATTGCTTTAAATGCGTTTTTAGCGCATGATTGTACATTTGAGCTGAATGTGTCAAAATCTTAAAAATTAACAGGTGCCCAAGCAATTTCATGCTAGAATCATCATCCGGATGCCAAAATAAACTAAATACAGCAAAAGATTTGAGTGCACAACGTTTGGTTTAGATTTGACAGCCATAATCAGCAATTGTGTACATTTGAGCTGAATGTGTCAAAATCTTAAAAATTAACAGGTGCCCAAGCAATTTCATGCTAGAATCATCATCCGGATGCCAAAATAAACTAAATACAGCAAAAGATTTGAGTGCACAACGTTTGGTTTAGGTTTGACAGCCATAATCACCTTTTTATTGCTTTAAATGCGTTTTTAGCGCATGATTGTACATTTGAGCTGAATGTGTCAAAATCTTAAAAATTAACAGGTGCCCAAGCAATTTCATGCTAGAATCATCATCCGGATGCCAAAATAAACTAAATACAGCAAAAGATTTGAGTGCACAACGTTTGGTTTAGGTTTGACAGCCATAATCACCTTTTTATTGCTTTAAATGCGTTTTTAGCGCATGATTGTACATTTGAGCTGAATGTGTCAAAATCTTAAAAATTAACAGGTGCCCAAGCAATTTCATGCTAGAATCATCATCCGGATGCCAAAATAAACTAAATACAGCAAAAGATTTGAGTGCACAACGTTTGGTTTAGGTTTGACAGCCATAATCACCTTTTTATTGCTTTAAATGCGTTTTTAGCGCATGATTGTACATTTGAGCTGAATGTGTCAAAATCTTAAAAATTAACAGGTGCCCAAGCAATTTCATGCTAGAATCATCATCCGGATGCCAAAATAAACTAAATACAGCAAAAGATTTGAGTGCACAACGTTTGGTTTAGATTTGACAGCCATAATCAGCAATTGTGTACATTTGAGCTGAATGTGTCAAAATCTTAAAAATTAACAGGTGCCCAAGCAATTTCATGCTAGAATCATCATCCGGATGCCAAAATAAACTAAATACAGCAAAAGATTTGAGTGCACAACGTTTGGTTTAGGTTTGACAGCCATAATCACCTTTTTATTGCTTTAAATGCGTTTTTAGCGCATGATTGTACATTTGAGCTGAATGTGTCAAAATCTTAAAAATTAACAGGTGCCCAAGCAATTTCATGCTAGAATCATCATCCGGATGCCAAAATAAACTAAATACAGCAAAAGATTTGAGTGCACAACGTTTGGTTTAGATTTGACAGCCATAATCAGCAATTGTGTACATTTGAGCTGAATGTGTCAAAATCTTAAAAATTAACAGGTGCCCAAGCAATTTCATGCTAGAATCATCATCCGGATGCCAAAATAAACTAAATACAGCAAAAGATTTGAGTGCACAACGTTTGGTTTAGGTTTGAAAGCCATAATCACCTTTTTATTGCTTTAAATGCGTTTTTAGCGCATGATTGTACATTTGAGCTGAATGTGTCAAAATCTTAAAAATTAACAGGTGCCCAAGCAATTTCATGCTAGAATCATCATCCGGATGCCAAAATAAACTAAATACAGCAAAAGATTTGAGTGCACAACGTTTGGTTTAGGTTTGACAGCCATAATCACCTTTTTATTGCTTTAAATGCGTTTTTAGCGCATGATTGTACATTTGAGCTGAATGTGTCAAAATCTTAAAAATTAACAGGTGCCCAAGCAATTTCATGCTAGAATCATCATCCGGATGCCAAAATAAACTAAATACAGCAAAAGATTTGAGTGCACAACGTTTGGTTTAGGTTTGACAGCCATAATCACCTTTTTATTGCTTTAAATGCGTTTGTAGCGCATTATTGTACATTTGAGCTGAATGTGTCAAAATCTTAAAAATTAACAGGTGCCCAAGCAATTTCATGCTAGAATCATCATCCGGATGGCAAAATAAACTAAATACAGCAAAAGATTTGAGTGCACAACGTTTGGTTTAGGTTTGACAGCCATAATCACCTTTTGATTGCTTTAAATGCGTTTTTAGCGCATGATTGTACATTTGAGCTGAATGTGTCAAAATCTTAAAAATTAACAGGTGCCCAAGCAATTTCATGCTAGAATCATCATCCGGATGCCAAAATAAACTAAATACAACAAAAGATTTGAGTGCACAACGTTTGGTTTAGATTTGACAGCCATAATCAGCAATTGTGTACATTTGAGCTGAATGTGTCAAAATCTTAAAAATTAACAGGTGCCCAAGCAATTTCATGCTAGAATCATCATCCGGATGCCAAAATAAACTAAATACAGCAAAAGATTTGAGTGCACAACGTTTGGTTTAGGTTTGACAGCCATTATCACCTTTTTATTGCTTTAAATGCGTTTTTAGCGCATGATTGTACATTTGAGCTGAATGTGTCAAAATCTTAAAAATTAACAGGTGCCCAAGCAATTTCATGCTAGAATCATCATCCGGATGCCAAAATAAACTAAATACAGCAAAAGATTTGAGTGCACAACGTTTGGTTTAGGTTTGACAGCCATAATCACCTTTTTATTGCTTTAAATGCGTTTTTAGCGCATGATTGTACATTTGAGCTGAATGTGTCAAAATCTTAAAAATTAACAGGTGCCCAAGCAATTTCATGCTAGAATCATCATCCGGATGCCAAAATAAACTAAATACAGCAAAAGATTTGAGTGCACAACGTTTGGTTTAGATTTGACAGCCATAATCAGCAATTGTGTACATTTGAGCTGAATGTGTCAAAATCTTAAAAATTAACAGGTGCCCAAGCAATTTCATGCTAGAATCATCATCCGGATGCCAAAATAAACTAAATACAGCAAAAGATTTGAGTGCACAACGTTTGGTTTAGGTTTGACAGCCATAATCACCTTTTTATTGCTTTAAATGCGTTTTTAGCGCATGATTGTACATTTGAGCTGAATGTGTCAAAATCTTAAAAATTAACAGGTGCCCAAGCAATTTCATGCTAGAATCATCATCCGGATGCCAAAATAAACTAAATACAGCAAAAGATTTGAGTGCACAACGTTTGGTTTAGATTTGACAGCCATAATCAGCAATTGTGTACATTTGAGCTGAATGTGTCAAAATCTTAAAAATTAACAGGTGCCCAAGCAATTTCATGCTAGAATCATCATCCGGATGCCAAAATAAACTAAATACAGCAAAAGATTTGAGTGCACAACGTTTGGTTTAGATTTGACAGCCATAATCAGCAATTGTGTACATTTGAGCTGAATGTGTCAAAATCTTAAAAATTAACAGGTGCCCAAGCAATTTCATGCTAGAATCATCATCCGGATGCCAAAATAAACTAAATACAGCAAAAGATTTGAGTGCACAACGTTTGGTTTAGGTTTGACAGCCATAATCACCTTTTTATTGCTTTAAATGCGTTTTTAGCGCATGATTGTACATTTGAGCTGAATGTGTCAAAATCTTAAAAATTAACAGGTGCCCAAGCAATTTCATGCTAGAATCATCATCCGGATGCCAAAATAAACTAAATACAGCAAAAGATTTGAGTGCACAACGTTTGGTTTAGATTTGACAGCCATAATCAGCAATTGTGTACATTTGAGCTGAATGTGTCAAAATCTTAAAAATTAACAGGTGCCCAAGCAATTTCATGCTAGAATCATCATCCGGATGCCAAAATAAACTAAATACAGCAAAAGATTTGAGTGCACAACGTTTGGTTTAGGTTTGACAGCCATAATCACCTTTTTATTGCTTTAAATGCGTTTTTAGCGCATGATTGTACATTTGAGCTGAATGTGTCAAAATCTTAAAAATTAACAGGTGCCCAAGCAATTTCATGCTAGAATCATCATCCGGATGCCAAAATAAACTAAATACAGCAAAAGATTTGAGTGCACAACGTTTGGTTTAGATTTGACAGCCATAATCAGCAATTGTGTACATTTGAGCTGAATGTGTCAAAATCTTAAAAATTAACAGGTGCCCAAGCAATTTCATGCTAGAATCATCATCCGGATGCCAAAATAAACTAAATACAGCAAAAGATTTGAGTGCACAACGTTTGGTTTAGGTTTGACAGCCATAATCACCTTTTTATTGCTTTAAATGCGTTTTTAGCGCATGATTGTACATTTGAGCTGAATGTGTCAAAATCTTACAAATTAACAGGTGCCCAAGCAATTTCATGCTAGAATCATCATCCGGATGCCAAAATAAACTAAATACAGCAAAAGATTTGAGTGCACAACGTTTGGTTTAGATTTGACAGCCATAATCAGCAATTGTGTACATTTGAGCTGAATGTGTCAAAATCTTAAAAATTAACAGGTGCCCAAGCAATTTCATGCTAGAATCATCATCCGGATGCCAAAATAAACTAAATACAGCAAAAGATTTGAGTGCACAACGTTTGGTTTAGGTTTGACACCCATAATCACCTTTTTATTGCTTTAAATGCGTTTTTAGCGCATGATTGTACATTTGAGCTGAATGTGTCAAAATCTTAAAAATTAACAGGTGCCCAAGCAATTTCATGCTAGAATCATCATCCGGATGCCAAAATAAACTAAATACAGCAAAAGATTTGAGTGCACAACGTTTGGTTTAGGTTTGACAGCCATAATCAGCAATTGTGTACATTTGAGCTGAATGTGTCAAAATCTTAAAAATTAACAGGTGCCCAAGCAATTTCATGCTAGAATCATCATCCGGATGCCAAAATAAACTAAATACAGCAAAAGATTTGAGTGCACAACGTTTGGTTTAGGTTTGACAGCCATAATCACCTTTTTATTGCTTTAAATGCGTTTTTAGCGCATGATTGTACATTTGAGCTGAATGTGTCAAAATCTTAAAAATTAACAGGTGCCCAAGCAATTTCATGCTAGAATCATCATCCGGATGCCAAAATAAACTAAATACAGCAAAAGATTTGAGTGCACAACGTTTGGTTTAGATTTGACAGCCATAATCAGCAATTGTGTACATTTGAGCTGAATGTGTCAAAATCTTAAAAATTAACAGGTGCCCAAGCAATTTCATGCTAGAATCATCATCCGGATGCCAAAATAAACTAAATACAGCAAAAGATTTGAGTGCACAACGTTTGGTTTAGGTTTGAAAGCCATAATCACCTTTTTATTGCTTTAAATGCGTTTTTAGCGCATGATTGTACATTTGAGCTGAATGTGTCAAAATCTTAAAAATTAACAGGTGCCCAAGCAATTTCATGCTAGAATCATCATCCGGATGCCAAAATAAACTAAATACAGCAAAAGATTTGAGTGCACAACGTTTGGTTTAGGTTTGACAGCCATAATCACCTTTTTATTGCTTTAAATGCGTTTTTAGCGCATGATTGTACATTTGAGCTGAATGTGTCAAAATCTTAAAAATTAACAGGTGCCCAAGCAATTTCATGCTAGAATCATCATCCGGATGCCAAAATAAACTAAATACAGCAAAAGATTTGAGTGCACAACGTTTGGTTTAGATTTGACAGCCATAATCAGCAATTGTGTACATTTGAGCTGAATGTGTCAAAATCTTAAAAATTAACAGGTGCCCAAGCAATTTCATGCTAGAATCATCATCCGGATGCCAAAATAAACTAAATACAGCAAAAGATTTGAGTGCACAACGTTTGGTTTAGGTTTGACAGCCATAATCACCTTTTTATTGCTTTAAATGCGTTTGTAGCGCATTATTGTACATTTGAGCTGAATGTGTCAAAATCTTAAAAATTAACAGGTGCCCAAGCAATTTCATGCTAGAATCATCATCCGGATGGCAAAATAAACTAAATACAGCAAAAGATTTGAGTGCACAACGTTTGGTCTAGGTTTGACAGCCATAATCACCTTTTGATTGCTTTAAATGCGTTTTTAGCGCATGATTGTACATTTGAGCTGAATGTGTCAAAATCTTAAAAATTAACAGGTGCCCAAGCAATTTCATGCTAGAATCATCATCCGGATGCCAAAATAAACTAAATACAACAAAAGATTTGAGTGCACAACGTTTGGTTTAGATTTGACAGCCATAATCAGCAATTGTGTACATTTGAGCTGAATGTGTCAAAATCTTAAAAATTAACAGGTGCCCAAGCAATTTCATGCTAGAATCATCATCCGGATGCCAAAATAAACTAAATACAGCAAAAGATTTGAGTGCACAACGTTTGGTTTAGGTTTGACAGCCATAATCACCTTTTTATTGCTTTAAATGCGTTTTTAGCGCATGATTGTACATTTGAGCTGAATGTGTCAAAATCTTAAAAATTAACAGGTGCCCAAGCAATTTCATGCTAGAATCATCATCCGGATGCCAAAATAAACTAAATACAGCAAAAGATTTGAGTGCACAACGTTTGGTTTAGATTTGACAGCCATAATCAGCAATTGTGTACATTTGAGCTGAATGTGTCAAAATCTTAAAAATTAACAGGTGCCCAAGCAATTTCATGCTAGAATCATCATCCGGATGCCAAAATAAACTAAATACAGCAAAAGATTTGAGTGCACAACGTTTGGTTTAGGTTTGACAGCCATAATCACCTTTTTATTGCTTTAAATGCGTTTTTAGCGCATGATTGTACATTTGAGCTGAATGTGTCAAAATCTTAAAAATTAACAGGTGCCCAAGCAATCTCATGCTAGAATCATCATCCGGATGCCAAAATAAACTAAATACAGCAAAAGATTTGAGTGCACAACGTTTGGTTTAGATTTGACAGCCATAATCAGCAATTGTGTACATTTGAGCTGAATGTGTCAAAATCTTAAAAATTAACAGGTGCCCAAGCAATTTCATGCTAGAATCATCATCCGGATGCCAAAATAAACTAAATACAGCAAAAGATTTGAGTGCACAACGTTTGGTTTAGGTTTGACAGCCATAATCACCTTTTTATTGCTTTAAATGCGTTTTTAGCGCATGATTGTACATTTGAGCTGAATGTGTCAAAATCTTAAAAATTAACAGGTGCCCAAGCAATTTCATGCTAGAATCATCATCCGGATGCCAAAATAAACTAAATACAGCAAAAGATTTGAGTGCACAACGTTTGGTTTAGATTTGACAGCCATAATCAGCAATTGTGTACATTTGAGCTGAATGTGTCAAAATCTTAAAAATTAACAGGTGCCCAAGCAATTTCATGCTAGAATCATCATCCGGATGCCAAAATAAACTAAATACAGCAAAAGATTTGAGTGCACAACGTTTGGTTTAGGTTTGACAGCCATAATCACCTTTTTATTGCTTTAAATGCGTTTTTAGCGCATGATTGTACATTTGAGCTGAATGTGTCAAAATCTTAAAAATTAACAGGTGCCCAAGCAATTTCATGCTAGAATCATCCTCCGGATGCCAAAATAAACTAAATACAGCAAAAGATTTGAGTGCACAACGTTTGGTTTAGATTTGACAGCCATAATCAGCAATTGTGTACATTTGAGCTGAATGTGTCAAAATCTTAAAAATTAACAGGTGCCCAAGCAATTTCATGCTAGAATCATCATCCGGATGCCAAAATAAACTAAATACAGCAAAAGATTTGAGTGCACAACGTTTGGTTTAGGTTTGACAGCCATAATCACCTTTTTATTGCTTTAAATGCGTTTGTAGCGCATTATTGTACATTTGAGCTGAATGTGTCAAAATCTTAAAAATTAACAGGTGCCCAAGCAATTTCATGCTAGAATCATCATCCGGATGCCAAAATAAACTAAATACAACAAAAGATTTGAGTGCACAACGTTTGGTTTAGATTTGACAGCCATAATCAGCAATTGTGTACATTTGAGCTGAATGTGTCAAAATCTTAAAAATTAACAGGTGCCCAAGCAATTTCATGCTAGAATCATCATCCGGATGCCAAAATAAACTAAATACAGCAAAAGATTTGAGTGCACAACGTTTGGTTTAGGTTTGACAGCCATAATCACCTTTTTATTGCTTTAAATGCGTTTTTAGCGCATGATTGTACATTTGAGCTGAATGTGTCAAAATCTTAAAAATTAACAGGTGCCCAAGCAATTTCATGCTAGAATCATCATCCGGATGCCAAAATAAACTAAATACAGCAAAAGATTTGAGTGCACAACGTTTGGTTTAGATTTGACAGCCATAATCAGCAATTGTGTACATTTGAGCTGAATGTGTCAAAATCTTAAAAATTAACAGGTGCCCAAGCAATTTCATGCTAGAATCATCATCCGGATGCCAAAATAAACTAAATACAGCAAAAGATTTGAGTGCACAACGTTTGGTTTAGGTTTGAAAGCCATAATCACCTTTTTATTGCTTTAAATGCGTTTTTAGCGCATGATTGTACATTTGAGCTGAATGTGTCAAAATCTTAAAAATTAACAGGTGCCCAAGCAATTTCATGCTAGAATCATCATCCGGATGCCAAAATAAACTAAATACAGCAAAAGATTTGAGTGCACAACGTTTGGTTTAGGTTTGACAGCCATAATCACCTTTTTATTGCTTTAAATGCGTTTTTAGCGCATGATTGTACATTTGAGCTGAATGTGTCAAAATCTTAAAAATTAACAGGTGCCCAAGCAATTTCATGCTAGAATCATCATCCGGATGCCAAAATAAACTAAATACAGCAAAAGATTTGAGTGCACAACGTTTGGTTTAGATTTGACAGCCATAATCAGCAATTGTGTACATTTGAGCTGAATGTGTCAAAATCTTAAAAATTAACAGGTGCCCAAGCAATTTCATGCTAGAATCATCATCCGGATGCCAAAATAAACTAAATACAGCAAAAGATTTGAGTGCACAACGTTTGGTTTAGGTTTGACAGCCATAATCACCTTTTTATTGCTTTAAATGCGTTTTTAGCGCATGATTGTACATTTGAGCTGAATGTGTCAAAATCTTACAAATTAACAGGTGCCCAAGCAATTTCATGCTAGAATCATCATCCGGATGCCAAAATAAACTAAATACAGCAAAAGATTTGAGTGCACAACGTTTGGTTTAGATTTGACAGCCATAATCAGCAATTGTGTACATTTGAGCTGAATGTGTCAAAATCTTAAAAATTAACAGGTGCCCAAGCAATTTCATGCTAGAATCATCATCCGGATGCCAAAATAAACTAAATACAGCAAAAGATTTGAGTGCACAACGTTTGGTTTAGGTTTGACACCCATAATCACCTTTTTATTGCTTTAAATGCGTTTTTAGCGCATGATTGTACATTTGAGCTGAATGTGTCAAAATCTTAAAAATTAACAGGTGCCCAAGCAATTTCATGCTAGAATCATCATCCGGATGCCAAAATAAACTAAATACAGCAAAAGATTTGAGTGCACAACGTTTGGTTTAGGTTTGACAGCCATAATCAGCAATTGTGTACATTTGAGCTGAATGTGTCAAAATCTTAAAAATTAACAGGTGCCCAAGCAATTTCATGCTAGAATCATCATCCGGATGCCAAAATAAACTAAATACAGCAAAAGATTTGAGTGCACAACGTTTGGTTTAGGTTTGACAGCCATAATCACCTTTTTATTGCTTTAAATGCGTTTTTAGCGCATGATTGTACATTTGAGCTGAATGTGTCAAAATCTTAAAAATTAACAGGTGCCCAAGCAATTTCATGCTAGAATCATCATCCGGATGCCAAAATAAACTAAATACAGCAAAAGATTTGAGTGCACAACGTTTGGTTTAGATTTGACAGCCATAATCAGCAATTGTGTACATTTGAGCTGAATGTGTCAAAATCTTAAAAATTAACAGGTGCCCAAGCAATTTCATGCTAGAATCATCATCCGGATGCCAAAATAAACTAAATACAGCAAAAGATTTGAGTGCACAACGTTTGGTTTAGGTTTGAAAGCCATAATCACCTTTTTATTGCTTTAAATGCGTTTTTAGCGCATGATTGTACATTTGAGCTGAATGTGTCAAAATCTTAAAAATTAACAGGTGCCCAAGCAATTTCATGCTAGAATCATCATCCGGATGCCAAAATAAACTAAATACAGCAAAAGATTTGAGTGCACAACGTTTGGTTTAGGTTTGACAGCCATAATCACCTTTTTATTGCTTTAAATGCGTTTTTAGCGCATGATTGTACATTTGAGCTGAATGTGTCAAAATCTTAAAAATTAACAGGTGCCCAAGCAATTTCATGCTAGAATCATCATCCGGATGCCAAAATAAACTAAATACAGCAAAAGATTTGAGTGCACAACGTTTGGTTTAGATTTGACAGCCATAATCAGCAATTGTGTACATTTGAGCTGAATGTGTCAAAATCTTAAAAATTAACAGGTGCCCAAGCAATTTCATGCTAGAATCATCATCCGGATGCCAAAATAAACTAAATACAGCAAAAGATTTGAGTGCACAACGTTTGGTTTAGGTTTGACAGCCATAATCACCTTTTTATTGCTTTAAATGCGTTTGTAGCGCATTATTGTACATTTGAGCTGAATGTGTCAAAATCTTAAAAATTAACAGGTGCCCAAGCAATTTCATGCTAGAATCATCATCCGGATGGCAAAATAAACTAAATACAGCAAAAGATTTGAGTGCACAACGTTTGGTCTAGGTTTGACAGCCATAATCACCTTTTGATTGCTTTAAATGCGTTTTTAGCGCATGATTGTACATTTGAGCTGAATGTGTCAAAATCTTAAAAATTAACAGGTGCCCAAGCAATTTCATGCTAGAATCATCATCCGGATGCCAAAATAAACTAAATACAACAAAAGATTTGAGTGCACAACGTTTGGTTTAGATTTGACAGCCATAATCAGCAATTGTGTACATTTGAGCTGAATGTGTCAAAATCTTAAAAATTAACAGGTGCCCAAGCAATTTCATGCTAGAATCATCATCCGGATGCCAAAATAAACTAAATACAGCAAAAGATTTGAGTGCACAACGTTTGGTTTAGGTTTGACAGCCATAATCACCTTTTTATTGCTTTAAATGCGTTTTTAGCGCATGATTGTACATTTGAGCTGAATGTGTCAAAATCTTAAAAATTAACAGGTGCCCAAGCAATTTCATGCTAGAATCATCATCCGGATGCCAAAATAAACTAAATACAGCAAAAGATTTGAGTGCACAACGTTTGGTTTAGATTTGACAGCCATAATCAGCAATTGTGTACATTTGAGCTGAATGTGTCAAAATCTTAAAAATTAACAGGTGCCCAAGCAATTTCATGCTAGAATCATCATCCGGATGCCAAAATAAACTAAATACAGCAAAAGATTTGAGTGCACAACGTTTGGTTTAGGTTTGACAGCCATAATCACCTTTTTATTGCTTTAAATGCGTTTTTAGCGCATGATTGTACATTTGAGCTGAATGTGTCAAAATCTTAAAAATTAACAGGTGCCCAAGCAATCTCATGCTAGAATCATCATCCGGATGCCAAAATAAACTAAATACAGCAAAAGATTTGAGTGCACAACGTTTGGTTTAGATTTGACAGCCATAATCAGCAATTGTGTACATTTGAGCTGAATGTGTCAAAATCTTAAAAATTAACAGGTGCCCAAGCAATTTCATGCTAGAATCATCATCCGGATGCCAAAATAAACTAAATACAGCAAAAGATTTGAGTGCACAACGTTTGGTTTAGGTTTGACAGCCATTATCACCTTTTTATTGCTTTAAATGCGTTTTTAGCGCATGATTGTACATTTGAGCTGAATGTGTCAAAATCTTAAAAATTAACAGGTGCCCAAGCAATTTCATGCTAGAATCATCATCCGGATGCCAAAATAAACTAAATACAGCAAAAGATTTGAGTGCACAACGTTTGGTTTAGGTTTGACAGCCATAATCACCTTTTTATTGCTTTAAATGCGTTTTTAGCGCATGATTGTACATTTGAGCTGAATGTGTCAAAATCTTAAAAATTAACAGGTGCCCAAGCAATTTCATGCTAGAATCATCATCCGGATGCCAAAATAAACTAAATACAGCAAAAGATTTGAGTGCACAACGTTTGGTTTAGATTTGACAGCCATAATCAGCAATTGTGTACATTTGAGCTGAATGTGTCAAAATCTTAAAAATTAACAGGTGCCCAAGCAATTTCATGCTAGAATCATCATCCGGATGCCAAAATAAACTAAATACAGCAAAAGATTTGAGTGCACAACGTTTGGTTTAGGTTTGACAGCCATAATCACCTTTTTATTGCTTTAAATGCGTTTTTAGCGCATGATTGTACATTTGAGCTGAATGTGTCAAAATCTTAAAAATTAACAGGTGCCCAAGCAATTTCATGCTAGAATCATCCTCCGGATGCCAAAATAAACTAAATACAGCAAAAGATTTGAGTGCACAACGTTTGGTTTAGATTTGACAGCCATAATCAGCAATTGTGTACATTTGAGCTGAATGTGTCAAAATCTTAAAAATTAACAGGTGCCCAAGCAATTTCATGCTAGAATCATCATCCGGATGCCAAAATAAACTAAATACAGCAAAAGATTTGAGTGCACAACGTTTGGTTTAGGTTTGACAGCCATAATCACCTTTTTATTGCTTTAAATGCGTTTGTAGCGCATTATTGTACATTTGAGCTGAATGTGTCAAAATCTTAAAAATTAACAGGTGCCCAAGCAATTTCATGCTAGAATCATCATCCGGATGCCAAAATAAACTAAATACAACAAAAGATTTGAGTGCACAACGTTTGGTTTAGATTTGACAGCCATAATCAGCAATTGTGTACATTTGAGCTGAATGTGTCAAAATCTTAAAAATTAACAGGTGCCCAAGCAATTTCATGCTAGAATCATCATCCGGATGCCAAAATAAACTAAATACAGCAAAAGATTTGAGTGCACAACGTTTGGTTTAGGTTTGACAGCCATAATCACCTTTTTATTGCTTTAAATGCGTTTTTAGCGCATGATTGTACATTTGAGCTGAATGTGTCAAAATCTTAAAAATTAACAGGTGCCCAAGCAATTTCATGCTAGAATCATCATCCGGATGCCAAAATAAACTAAATACAGCAAAAGATTTGAGTGCACAACGTTTGGTTTAGATTTGACAGCCATAATCAGCAATTGTGTACATTTGAGCTGAATGTGTCAAAATCTTAAAAATTAACAGGTGCCCAAGCAATTTCATGCTAGAATCATCATCCGGATGCCAAAATAAACTAAATACAGCAAAAGATTTGAGTGCACAACGTTTGGTTTAGGTTTGAAAGCCATAATCACCTTTTTATTGCTTTAAATGCGTTTTTAGCGCATGATTGTACATTTGAGCTGAATGTGTCAAAATCTTAAAAATTAACAGGTGCCCAAGCAATTTCATGCTAGAATCATCATCCGGATGCCAAAATAAACTAAATACAGCAAAAGATTTGAGTGCACAACGTTTGGTTTAGGTTTGACAGCCATAATCACCTTTTTATTGCTTTAAATGCGTTTTTAGCGCATGATTGTACATTTGAGCTGAATGTGTCAAAATCTTAAAAATTAACAGGTGCCCAAGCAATTTCATGCTAGAATCATCATCCGGATGCCAAAATAAACTAAATACAGCAAAAGATTTGAGTGCACAACGTTTGGTTTAGATTTGACAGCCATAATCAGCAATTGTGTACATTTGAGCTGAATGTGTCAAAATCTTAAAAATTAACAGGTGCCCAAGCAATTTCATGCTAGAATCATCATCCGGATGCCAAAATAAACTAAATACAGCAAAAGATTTGAGTGCACAACGTTTGGTTTAGGTTTGACAGCCATAATCACCTTTTTATTGCTTTAAATGCGTTTGTAGCGCATTATTGTACATTTGAGCTGAATGTGTCAAAATCTTAAAAATTAACAGGTGCCCAAGCAATTTCATGCTAGAATCATCATCCGGATGGCAAAATAAACTAAATACAGCAAAAGATTTGAGTGCACAACGTTTGGTCTAGGTTTGACAGCCATAATCACCTTTTGATTGCTTTAAATGCGTTTTTAGCGCATGATTGTACATTTGAGCTGAATGTGTCAAAATCTTAAAAATTAACAGGTGCCCAAGCAATTTCATGCTAGAATCATCATCCGGATGCCAAAATAAACTAAATACAACAAAAGATTTGAGTGCACAACGTTTGGTTTAGATTTGACAGCCATAATTAGCAATTGTGTACATTTGAGCTGAATGTGTCAAAATCTTAAAAATTAACAGGTGCCCAAGCAATTTCATGCTAGAATCATCATCCGGATGCCAAAATAAACTAAATACAGCAAAAGATTTGAGTGCACAACGTTTGGTTTAGGTTTGACAGCCATAATCACCTTTTTATTGCTTTAAATGCGTTTTTAGCGCATGATTGTACATTTGAGCTGAATGTGTCAAAATCTTAAAAATTAACAGGTGCCCAAGCAATTTCATGCTAGAATCATCATCCGGATGCCAAAATAAACTAAATACAGCAAAAGATTTGAGTGCACAACGTTTGGTTTAGATTTGACAGCCATAATCAGCAATTGTGTACATTTGAGCTGAATGTGTCAAAATCTTAAAAATTAACAGGTGCCCAAGCAATTTCATGCTAGAATCATCATCCGGATGCCAAAATAAACTAAATACAGCAAAAGATTTGAGTGCACAACGTTTGGTTTAGGTTTGACAGCCATAATCACCTTTTTATTGCTTTAAATGCGTTTTTAGCGCATGATTGTACATTTGAGCTGAATGTGTCAAAATCTTAAAAATTAACAGGTGCCCAAGCAATCTCATGCTAGAATCATCATCCGGATGCCAAAATAAACTAAATACAGCAAAAGATTTGAGTGCACAACGTTTGGTTTAGATTTGACAGCCATAATCAGCAATTGTGTACATTTGAGCTGAATGTGTCAAAATCTTAAAAATTAACAGGTGCCCAAGCAATTTCATGCTAGAATCATCATCCGGATGCCAAAATAAACTAAATACAGCAAAAGATTTGAGTGCACAACGTTTGGTTTAGGTTTGACAGCCATTATCACCTTTTTATTGCTTTAAATGCGTTTTTAGCGCATGATTGTACATTTGAGCTGAATGTGTCAAAATCTTAAAAATTAACAGGTGCCCAAGCAATTTCATGCTAGAATCATCATCCGGATGCCAAAATAAACTAAATACAGCAAAAGATTTGAGTGCACAACGTTTGGTTTAGGTTTGACAGCCATAATCACCTTTTTATTGCTTTAAATGCGTTTTTAGCGCATGATTGTACATTTGAGCTGAATGTGTCAAAATCTTAAAAATTAACAGGTGCCCAAGCAATTTCATGCTAGAATCATCATCCGGATGCCAAAATAAACTAAATACAGCAAAAGATTTGAGTGCACAACGTTTGGTTTAGATTTGACAGCCATAATCAGCAATTGTGTACATTTGAGCTGAATGTGTCAAAATCTTAAAAATTAACAGGTGCCCAAGCAATTTCATGCTAGAATCATCATCCGGATGCCAAAATAAACTAAATACAGCAAAAGATTTGAGTGCACAACGTTTGGTTTAGGTTTGACAGCCATAATCACCTTTTTATTGCTTTAAATGCGTTTTTAGCGCATGATTGTACATTTGAGCTGAATGTGTCAAAATCTTAAAAATTAACAGGTGCCCAAGCAATTTCATGCTAGAATCATCATCCGGATGCCAAAATAAACTAAATACAGCAAAAGATTTGAGTGCACAACGTTTGGTTTAGATTTGACAGCCATAATCAGCAATTGTGTACATTTGAGCTGAATGTGTCAAAATCTTAAAAATTAACAGGTGCCCAAGCAATTTCATGCTAGAATCATCATCCGGATGCCAAAATAAACTAAATACAGCAAAAGATTTGAGTGCACAACGTTTGGTTTAGGTTTGACAGCCATAATCACCTTTTTATTGCTTTAAATGCGTTTGTAGCGCATTATTGTACATTTGAGCTGAATGTGTCAAAATCTTAAAAATTAACAGGTGCCCAAGCAATTTCATGCTAGAATCATCATCCGGATGCCAAAATAAACTAAATACAGCAAAAGATTTGAGTGCACAACGTTTGGTTTAGGTTTGACAGCCATAATCACCTTTTGATTGCTTTAAATGCGTTTTTAGCGCATGATTGTACATTTGAGCTGAATGTGTCAAAATCTTAAAAATTAACAGGTGCCCAAGCAATTTCATGCTAGAATCATCATCCGGATGCCAAAATAAACTAAATACAACAAAAGATTTGAGTGCACAACGTTTGGTTTAGATTTGACAGCCATAATCAGCAATTGTGTACATTTGAGCTGAATGTGTCAAAATCTTAAAAATTAACAGGTGCCCAAGCAATTTCATGCTAGAATCATCATCCGGATGCCAAAATAAACTAAATACAGCAAAAGATTTGAGTGCACAACGTTTGGTTTAGGTTTGACAGCCATAATCACCTTTTTATTGCTTTAAATGCGTTTTTAGCGCATGATTGTACATTTGAGCTGAATGTGTCAAAATCTTAAAAATTAACAGGTGCCCAAGCAATTTCATGCTAGAATCATCATCCGGATGCCAAAATAAACTAAATACAGCAAAAGATTTGAGTGCACAACGTTTGGTTTAGATTTGACAGCCATAATCAGCAATTGTGTACATTTGAGCTGAATGTGTCAAAATCTTAAAAATTAACAGGTGCCCAAGCAATTTCATGCTAGAATCATCATCCGGATGCCAAAATAAACTAAATACAGCAAAAGATTTGAGTGCACAACGTTTGGTTTAGGTTTGACAGCCATAATCACCTTTTTATTGCTTTAAATGCGTTTTTAGCGCATGATTGTACATTTGAGCTGAATGTGTCAAAATCTTAAAAATTAACAGGTGCCCAAGCAATTTCATGCTAGAATCATCATCCGGATGCCAAAATAAACTAAATACAGCAAAAGATTTGAGTGCACAACGTTTGGTTTAGATTTGACAGCCATAATCAGCAATTGTGTACATTTGAGCTGAATGTGTCAAAATCTTAAAAATTAACAGGTGCCCAAGCAATTTCATGCTAGAATCATCATCCGGATGCCAAAATAAACTAAATACAGCAAAAGATTTGAGTGCACAACGTTTGGTTTAGGTTTGACAGCCATTATCACCTTTTTATTGCTTTAAATGCGTTTTTAGCGCATGATTGTACATTTGAGCTGAATGTGTCAAAATCTTAAAAATTAACAGGTGCCCAAGCAATTTCATGCTAGAATCATCATCCGGATGCCAAAATAAACTAAATACAGCAAAAGATTTGAGTGCACAACGTTTGGTTTAGGTTTGACAGCCATAATCAGCAATTGTGTACATTTGAGCTGAATGTGTCAAAATCTTAAAAATTAACAGGTGCCCAAGCAATTTCATGCTAGAATCATCATCCGGATGCCAAAATAAACTAAATACAGCAAAAGATTTGAGTGCACAACGTTTGGTTTAGGTTTGACAGCCATAATCACCTTTTTATTGCTTTAAATGCGTTTGTAGCGCATTATTGTACATTTGAGCTGAATGTGTCAAAATCTTAAAAATTAACAGGTGCCCAAGCAATTTCATGCTAGAATCATCATCCGGATGCCAAAATAAACTAAATACAGCAAAAGATTTGAGTGCACAACGTTTGGTTTAGATTTGACAGCCATAATCAGCAATTGTGTACATTTGAGCTGAATGTGTCAAAATCTTAAAAATTAACAGGTGCCCAAGCAATTTCATGCTAGAATCATCATCCGGATGCCAAAATAAACTAAATACAGCAAAAGATTTGAGTGCACAACGTTTGGTTTAGGTTTGACAGCCATAATCACCTTTTTATTGCTTTAAATGCGTTTTTAGCGCATGATTGTACATTTGAGCTGAATGTGTCAAAATCTTAAAAATTAACAGGTGCCCAAGCAATTTCATGCTAGAATCATCATCCGGATGCCAAAATAAACTAAATACAGCAAAAGATTTGAGTGCACAACGTTTGGTTTAGATTTGACAGCCATAATCAGCAATTGTGTACATTTGAGCTGAATGTGTCAAAATCTTAAAAATTAACAGGTGCCCAAGCAATTTCATGCTAGAATCATCATCCGGATGCCAAAATAAACTAAATACAGCAAAAGATTTGAGTGCACAACGTTTGGTTTAGGTTTGACAGCCATAATCACCTTTTTATTGCTTTAAATGCGTTTGTAGCGCATTATTGTACATTTGAGCTGAATGTGTCAAAATCTTAAAAATTAACAGGTGCCCAAGCAATTTCATGCTAGAATCATCATCCGGATGGCAAAATAAACTAAATACAGCAAAAGATTTGAGTGCACAACGTTTGGTCTAGGTTTGACAGCCATAATCACCTTTTGATTGCTTTAAATGCGTTTTTAGCGCATGATTGTACATTTGAGCTGAATGTGTCAAAATCTTAAAAATTAACAGGTGCCCAAGCAATTTCATGCTAGAATCATCATCCGGATGCCAAAATAAACTAAATACAACAAAAGATTTGAGTGCACAACGTTTGGTTTAGATTTGACAGCCATAATCAGCAATTGTGTACATTTGAGCTGAATGTGTCAAAATCTTAAAAATTAACAGGTGCCCAAGCAATTTCATGCTAGAATCATCATCCGGATGCCAAAATAAACTAAATACAGCAAAAGATTTGAGTGCACAACGTTTGGTTTAGGTTTGACAGCCATAATCACCTTTTTATTGCTTTAAATGCGTTTTTAGCGCATGATTGTACATTTGAGCTGAATGTGTCAAAATCTTAAAAATTAACAGGTGCCCAAGCAATTTCATGCTAGAATCATCATCCGGATGCCAAAATAAACTAAATACAGCAAAAGATTTGAGTGCACAACGTTTGGTTTAGATTTGACAGCCATAATCAGCAATTGTGTACATTTGAGCTGAATGTGTCAAAATCTTAAAAATTAACAGGTGCCCAAGCAATTTCATGCTAGAATCATCATCCGGATGCCAAAATAAACTAAATACAGCAAAAGATTTGAGTGCACAACGTTTGGTTTAGGTTTGACAGCCATAATCACCTTTTTATTGCTTTAAATGCGTTTTTAGCGCATGATTGTACATTTGAGCTGAATGTGTCAAAATCTTAAAAATTAACAGGTGCCCAAGCAATCTCATGCTAGAATCATCATCCGGATGCCAAAATAAACTAAATACAGCAAAAGATTTGAGTGCACAACGTTTGGTTTAGATTTGACAGCCATAATCAGCAATTGTGTACATTTGAGCTGAATGTGTCAAAATCTTAAAAATTAACAGGTGCCCAAGCAATTTCATGCTAGAATCATCATCCGGATGCCAAAATAAACTAAATACAGCAAAAGATTTGAGTGCACAACGTTTGGTTTAGGTTTGACAGCCATTATCACCTTTTTATTGCTTTAAATGCGTTTTTAGCGCATGATTGTACATTTGAGCTGAATGTGTCAAAATCTTAAAAATTAACAGGTGCCCAAGCAATTTCATGCTAGAATCATCATCCGGATGCCAAAATAAACTAAATACAGCAAAAGATTTGAGTGCACAACGTTTGGTTTAGGTTTGACAGCCATAATCACCTTTTTATTGCTTTAAATGCGTTTTTAGCGCATGATTGTACATTTGAGCTGAATGTGTCAAAATCTTAAAAATTAACAGGTGCCCAAGCAATTTCATGCTAGAATCATCATCCGGATGCCAAAATAAACTAAATACAGCAAAAGATTTGAGTGCACAACGTTTGGTTTAGATTTGACAGCCATAATCAGCAATTGTGTACATTTGAGCTGAATGTGTCAAAATCTTAAAAATTAACAGGTGCCCAAGCAATTTCATGCTAGAATCATCATCCGGATGCCAAAATAAACTAAATACAGCAAAAGATTTGAGTGCACAACGTTTGGTTTAGGTTTGACAGCCATAATCACCTTTTTATTGCTTTAAATGCGTTTTTAGCGCATGATTGTACATTTGAGCTGAATGTGTCAAAATCTTAAAAATTAACAGGTGCCCAAGCAATTTCATGCTAGAATCATCCTCCGGATGCCAAAATAAACTAAATACAGCAAAAGATTTGAGTGCACAACGTTTGGTTTAGATTTGACAGCCATAATCAGCAATTGTGTACATTTGAGCTGAATGTGTCAAAATCTTAAAAATTAACAGGTGCCCAAGCAATTTCATGCTAGAATCATCATCCGGATGCCAAAATAAACTAAATACAGCAAAAGATTTGAGTGCACAACGTTTGGTTTAGGTTTGACAGCCATAATCACCTTTTTATTGCTTTAAATGCGTTTGTAGCGCATTATTGTACATTTGAGCTGAATGTGTCAAAATCTTAAAAATTAACAGGTGCCCAAGCAATTTCATGCTAGAATCATCATCCGGATGCCAAAATAAACTAAATACAACAAAAGATTTGAGTGCACAACGTTTGGTTTAGATTTGACAGCCATAATCAGCAATTGTGTACATTTGAGCTGAATGTGTCAAAATCTTAAAAATTAACAGGTGCCCAAGCAATTTCATGCTAGAATCATCATCCGGATGCCAAAATAAACTAAATACAGCAAAAGATTTGAGTGCACAACGTTTGGTTTAGGTTTGACAGCCATAATCACCTTTTTATTGCTTTAAATGCGTTTTTAGCGCATGATTGTACATTTGAGCTGAATGTGTCAAAATCTTAAAAATTAACAGGTGCCCAAGCAATTTCATGCTAGAATCATCATCCGGATGCCAAAATAAACTAAATACAGCAAAAGATTTGAGTGCACAACGTTTGGTTTAGATTTGACAGCCATAATCAGCAATTGTGTACATTTGAGCTGAATGTGTCAAAATCTTAAAAATTAACAGGTGCCCAAGCAATTTCATGCTAGAATCATCATCCGGATGCCAAAATAAACTAAATACAGCAAAAGATTTGAGTGCACAACGTTTGGTTTAGGTTTGAAAGCCATAATCACCTTTTTATTGCTTTAAATGCGTTTTTAGCGCATGATTGTACATTTGAGCTGAATGTGTCAAAATCTTAAAAATTAACAGGTGCCCAAGCAATTTCATGCTAGAATCATCATCCGGATGCCAAAATAAACTAAATACAGCAAAAGATTTGAGTGCACAACGTTTGGTTTAGGTTTGACAGCCATAATCACCTTTTTATTGCTTTAAATGCGTTTTTAGCGCATGATTGTACATTTGAGCTGAATGTGTCAAAATCTTAAAAATTAACAGGTGCCCAAGCAATTTCATGCTAGAATCATCATCCGGATGCCAAAATAAACTAAATACAGCAAAAGATTTGAGTGCACAACGTTTGGTTTAGATTTGACAGCCATAATCAGCAATTGTGTACATTTGAGCTGAATGTGTCAAAATCTTAAAAATTAACAGGTGCCCAAGCAATTTCATGCTAGAATCATCATCCGGATGCCAAAATAAACTAAATACAGCAAAAGATTTGAGTGCACAACGTTTGGTTTAGGTTTGACAGCCATAATCACCTTTTTATTGCTTTAAATGCGTTTGTAGCGCATTATTGTACATTTGAGCTGAATGTGTCAAAATCTTAAAAATTAACAGGTGCCCAAGCAATTTCATGCTAGAATCATCATCCGGATGGCAAAATAAACTAAATACAGCAAAAGATTTGAGTGCACAACGTTTGGTCTAGGTTTGACAGCCATAATCACCTTTTGATTGCTTTAAATGCGTTTTTAGCGCATGATTGTACATTTGAGCTGAATGTGTCAAAATCTTAAAAATTAACAGGTGCCCAAGCAATTTCATGCTAGAATCATCATCCGGATGCCAAAATAAACTAAATACAACAAAAGATTTGAGTGCACAACGTTTGGTTTAGATTTGACAGCCATAATTAGCAATTGTGTACATTTGAGCTGAATGTGTCAAAATCTTAAAAATTAACAGGTGCCCAAGCAATTTCATGCTAGAATCATCATCCGGATGCCAAAATAAACTAAATACAGCAAAAGATTTGAGTGCACAACGTTTGGTTTAGGTTTGACAGCCATAATCACCTTTTTATTGCTTTAAATGCGTTTTTAGCGCATGATTGTACATTTGAGCTGAATGTGTCAAAATCTTAAAAATTAACAGGTGCCCAAGCAATTTCATGCTAGAATCATCATCCGGATGCCAAAATAAACTAAATACAGCAAAAGATTTGAGTGCACAACGTTTGGTTTAGATTTGACAGCCATAATCAGCAATTGTGTACATTTGAGCTGAATGTGTCAAAATCTTAAAAATTAACAGGTGCCCAAGCAATTTCATGCTAGAATCATCATCCGGATGCCAAAATAAACTAAATACAGCAAAAGATTTGAGTGCACAACGTTTGGTTTAGGTTTGACAGCCATAATCACCTTTTTATTGCTTTAAATGCGTTTTTAGCGCATGATTGTACATTTGAGCTGAATGTGTCAAAATCTTAAAAATTAACAGGTGCCCAAGCAATCTCATGCTAGAATCATCATCCGGATGCCAAAATAAACTAAATACAGCAAAAGATTTGAGTGCACAACGTTTGGTTTAGATTTGACAGCCATAATCAGCAATTGTGTACATTTGAGCTGAATGTGTCAAAATCTTAAAAATTAACAGGTGCCCAAGCAATTTCATGCTAGAATCATCATCCGGATGCCAAAATAAACTAAATACAGCAAAAGATTTGAGTGCACAACGTTTGGTTTAGGTTTGACAGCCATTATCACCTTTTTATTGCTTTAAATGCGTTTTTAGCGCATGATTGTACATTTGAGCTGAATGTGTCAAAATCTTAAAAATTAACAGGTGCCCAAGCAATTTCATGCTAGAATCATCATCCGGATGCCAAAATAAACTAAATACAGCAAAAGATTTGAGTGCACAACGTTTGGTTTAGGTTTGACAGCCATAATCACCTTTTTATTGCTTTAAATGCGTTTTTAGCGCATGATTGTACATTTGAGCTGAATGTGTCAAAATCTTAAAAATTAACAGGTGCCCAAGCAATTTCATGCTAGAATCATCATCCGGATGCCAAAATAAACTAAATACAGCAAAAGATTTGAGTGCACAACGTTTGGTTTAGATTTGACAGCCATAATCAGCAATTGTGTACATTTGAGCTGAATGTGTCAAAATCTTAAAAATTAACAGGTGCCCAAGCAATTTCATGCTAGAATCATCATCCGGATGCCAAAATAAACTAAATACAGCAAAAGATTTGAGTGCACAACGTTTGGTTTAGGTTTGACAGCCATAATCACCTTTTTATTGCTTTAAATGCGTTTTTAGCGCATGATTGTACATTTGAGCTGAATGTGTCAAAATCTTAAAAATTAACAGGTGCCCAAGCAATTTCATGCTAGAATCATCATCCGGATGCCAAAATAAACTAAATACAGCAAAAGATTTGAGTGCACAACGTTTGGTTTAGATTTGACAGCCATAATCAGCAATTGTGTACATTTGAGCTGAATGTGTCAAAATCTTAAAAATTAACAGGTGCCCAAGCAATTTCATGCTAGAATCATCATCCGGATGCCAAAATAAACTAAATACAGCAAAAGATTTGAGTGCACAACGTTTGGTTTAGGTTTGACAGCCATAATCACCTTTTTATTGCTTTAAATGCGTTTGTAGCGCATTATTGTACATTTGAGCTGAATGTGTCAAAATCTTAAAAATTAACAGGTGCCCAAGCAATTTCATGCTAGAATCATCATCCGGATGCCAAAATAAACTAAATACAGCAAAAGATTTGAGTGCACAACGTTTGGTTTAGGTTTGACAGCCATAATCACCTTTTGATTGCTTTAAATGCGTTTTTAGCGCATGATTGTACATTTGAGCTGAATGTGTCAAAATCTTAAAAATTAACAGGTGCCCAAGCAATTTCATGCTAGAATCATCATCCGGATGCCAAAATAAACTAAATACAACAAAAGATTTGAGTGCACAACGTTTGGTTTAGATTTGACAGCCATAATCAGCAATTGTGTACATTTGAGCTGAATGTGTCAAAATCTTAAAAATTAACAGGTGCCCAAGCAATTTCATGCTAGAATCATCATCCGGATGCCAAAATAAACTAAATACAGCAAAAGATTTGAGTGCACAACGTTTGGTTTAGGTTTGACAGCCATAATCACCTTTTTATTGCTTTAAATGCGTTTTTAGCGCATGATTGTACATTTGAGCTGAATGTGTCAAAATCTTAAAAATTAACAGGTGCCCAAGCAATTTCATGCTAGAATCATCATCCGGATGCCAAAATAAACTAAATACAGCAAAAGATTTGAGTGCACAACGTTTGGTTTAGATTTGACAGCCATAATCAGCAATTGTGTACATTTGAGCTGAATGTGTCAAAATCTTAAAAATTAACAGGTGCCCAAGCAATTTCATGCTAGAATCATCATCCGGATGCCAAAATAAACTAAATACAGCAAAAGATTTGAGTGCACAACGTTTGGTTTAGGTTTGACAGCCATAATCACCTTTTTATTGCTTTAAATGCGTTTTTAGCGCATGATTGTACATTTGAGCTGAATGTGTCAAAATCTTAAAAATTAACAGGTGCCCAAGCAATTTCATGCTAGAATCATCATCCGGATGCCAAAATAAACTAAATACAGCAAAAGATTTGAGTGCACAACGTTTGGTTTAGATTTGACAGCCATAATCAGCAATTGTGTACATTTGAGCTGAATGTGTCAAAATCTTAAAAATTAACAGGTGCCCAAGCAATTTCATGCTAGAATCATCATCCGGATGCCAAAATAAACTAAATACAGCAAAAGATTTGAGTGCACAACGTTTGGTTTAGGTTTGACAGCCATTATCACCTTTTTATTGCTTTAAATGCGTTTTTAGCGCATGATTGTACATTTGAGCTGAATGTGTCAAAATCTTAAAAATTAACAGGTGCCCAAGCAATTTCATGCTAGAATCATCATCCGGATGCCAAAATAAACTAAATACAGCAAAAGATTTGAGTGCACAACGTTTGGTTTAGGTTTGACAGCCATAATCAGCAATTGTGTACATTTGAGCTGAATGTGTCAAAATCTTAAAAATTAACAGGTGCCCAAGCAATTTCATGCTAGAATCATCATCCGGATGCCAAAATAAACTAAATACAGCAAAAGATTTGAGTGCACAACGTTTGGTTTAGGTTTGACAGCCATAATCACCTTTTTATTGCTTTAAATGCGTTTGTAGCGCATTATTGTACATTTGAGCTGAATGTGTCAAAATCTTAAAAATTAACAGGTGCCCAAGCAATTTCATGCTAGAATCATCATCCGGATGCCAAAATAAACTAAATACAGCAAAAGATTTGAGTGCACAACGTTTGGTTTAGATTTGACAGCCATAATCAGCAATTGTGTACATTTGAGCTGAATGTGTCAAAATCTTAAAAATTAACAGGTGCCCAAGCAATTTCATGCTAGAATCATCATCCGGATGCCAAAATAAACTAAATACAGCAAAAGATTTGAGTGCACAACGTTTGGTTTAGGTTTGACAGCCATAATCACCTTTTTATTGCTTTAAATGCGTTTTTAGCGCATGATTGTACATTTGAGCTGAATGTGTCAAAATCTTAAAAATTAACAGGTGCCCAAGCAATTTCATGCTAGAATCATCATCCGGATGCCAAAATAAACTAAATACAGCAAAAGATTTGAGTGCACAACGTTTGGTTTAGATTTGACAGCCATAATCAGCAATTGTGTACATTTGAGCTGAATGTGTCAAAATCTTAAAAATTAACAGGTGCCCAAGCAATTTCATGCTAGAATCATCATCCGGATGCCAAAATAAACTAAATACAGCAAAAGATTTGAGTGCACAACGTTTGGTTTAGGTTTGACAGCCATAATCACCTTTTTATTGCTTTAAATGCGTTTGTAGCGCATTATTGTACATTTGAGCTGAATGTGTCAAAATCTTAAAAATTAACAGGTGCCCAAGCAATTTCATGCTAGAATCATCATCCGGATGCCAAAATAAACTAAATACAGCAAAAGATTTGAGTGCACAACGTTTGGTTTAGGTTTGACAGCCATAATCACCTTTTGATTGCTTTAAATGCGTTTTTAGCGCATGATTGTACATTTGAGCTGAATGTGTCAAAATCTTAAAAATTAACAGGTGCCCAAGCAATTTCATGCTAGAATCATCATCCGGATGCCAAAATAAACTAAATACAACAAAAGATTTGAGTGCACAACGTTTGGTTTAGATTTGACAGCCATAATCAGCAATTGTGTACATTTGAGCTGAATGTGTCAAAATCTTAAAAATTAACAGGTGCCCAAGCAATTTCATGCTAGAATCATCATCCGGATGCCAAAATAAACTAAATACAGCAAAAGATTTGAGTGCACAACGTTTGGTTTAGGTTTGACAGCCATAATCACCTTTTTATTGCTTTAAATGCGTTTTTAGCGCATGATTGTACATTTGAGCTGAATGTGTCAAAATCTTAAAAATTAACAGGTGCCCAAGCAATTTCATGCTAGAATCATCATCCGGATGCCAAAATAAACTAAATACAGCAAAAGATTTGAGTGCACAACGTTTGGTTTAGATTTGACAGCCATAATCAGCAATTGTGTACATTTGAGCTGAATGTGTCAAAATCTTAAAAATTAACAGGTGCCCAAGCAATTTCATGCTAGAATCATCATCCGGATGCCAAAATAAACTAAATACAGCAAAAGATTTGAGTGCACAACGTTTGGTTTAGGTTTGACAGCCATAATCACCTTTTTATTGCTTTAAATGCGTTTTTAGCGCATGATTGTACATTTGAGCTGAATGTGTCAAAATCTTAAAAATTAACAGGTGCCCAAGCAATTTCATGCTAGAATCATCATCCGGATGCCAAAATAAACTAAATACAGCAAAAGATTTGAGTGCACAACGTTTGGTTTAGGTTTGACAGCCATTATCACCTTTTTATTGCTTTAAATGCGTTTTTAGCGCATGATTGTACATTTGAGCTGAATGTGTCAAAATCTTAAAAATTAACAGGTGCCCAAGCAATTTCATGCTAGAATCATCATCTGGATGCCAAAATAAACTAAATACAGCAAAAGATTTGAGTGCACAACGTTTGGTTTAGATTTGACAGCCATAATCAGCAATTGTGTACATTTGAGCTGAATGTGTCAAAATCTTAAAAATTAACAGGTGCCCAAGCAATTTCATGCTAGAATCATCATCCGGATGCCAAAATAAACTAAATACAGCAAAAGATTTGAGTGCACAACGTTTGGTTTAGGTTTGACAGCCATAATCACCTTTTTATTGCTTTAAATGCGTTTGTAGCGCATTATTGTACATTTGAGCTGAATGTGTCAAAATCTTAAAAATTAACAGGTGCCCAAGCAATTTCATGCTAGAATCATCATCCGGATGGCAAAATAAACTAAATACAGCAAAAGATTTGAGTGCACAACGTTTGGTCTAGGTTTGACAGCCATAATCACCTTTTGATTGCTTTAAATGCGTTTTTAGCGCATGATTGTACATTTGAGCTGAATGTGTCAAAATCTTAAAAATTAACAGGTGCCCAAGCAATTTCATGCTAGAATCATCATCCGGATGCCAAAATAAACTAAATACAACAAAAGATTTGAGTGCACAACGTTTGGTTTAGATTTGACAGCCATAATCAGCAATTGTGTACATTTGAGCTGAATGTGTCAAAATCTTAAAAATTAACAG
Organism: Festucalex cinctus; assembly: GCF_051991245.1. Taxonomy (NCBI): domain Eukaryota; kingdom Metazoa; phylum Chordata; class Actinopteri; order Syngnathiformes; family Syngnathidae; genus Festucalex; species Festucalex cinctus. Next base: position 68,312 of record NW_027520342.1, read on the forward strand.
GTGCCCAAGCAATTTCATGCTAGAATCATCATCCGGATGCCAAAATAAACTAAATACAGCAAAAGATTTGAGTGCACAACGTTTGGTTTAGGTTTGACAGCCATAATCACCTTTTTATTGCTTTAAATGCGTTTTTAGCGCATGATTGTACATTTGAGCTGAATGTGTCAAAATCTTAAAAATTAACAGGTGCCCAAGCAATTTCATGCTAGAATCATCATCCGGATGCCAAAATAAACTAAATACAGCAAAAGATTTGAGTGCACAACGTTTGGTTTAGATTTGACAGCCATAATCAGCAATTGTGTACATTTGAGCTGAATGTGTCAAAATCTTAAAAATTAACAGGTGCCCAAGCAATTTCATGCTAGAATCATCATCCGGATGCCAAAATAAACTAAATACAGCAAAAGATTTGAGTGCACAACGTTTGGTTTAGGTTTGACAGCCATAATCACCTTTTTATTGCTTTAAATGCGTTTTTAGCGCATGATTGTACATTTGAGCTGAATGTGTCAAAATCTTAAAAATTAACAGGTGCCCAAGCAATTTCATGCTAGAATCATCATCCGGATGCCAAAATAAACTAAATACAGCAAAAGATTTGAGTGCACAACGTTTGGTTTAGGTTTGACAGCCATAATCACCTTTTTATTGCTTTAAATGCGTTTTTAGCGCATGATTGTACATTTGAGCTGAATGTGTCAAAATCTTAAAAATTAACAGGTGCCCAAGCAATTTCATGCTAGAATCATCATCCGGATGCCAAAATAAACTAAATACAGCAAAAGATTTGAGTGCACAACGTTTGGTTTAGATTTGACAGCCATAATCAGCAATTGTGTACATTTGAGCTGAATGTGTCAAAATCTTAAAAATTAACAGGTGCCCAAGCAATTTCATGCTAGAATCATCATCCGGATGCCAAAATAAACTAAATACAGCAAAAGATTTGAGTGCACAACGTTTGGTTTAGGTTTGACAGCCATAATCACCTTTTTATTGCTTTAAATGCGTTTTTAGCGCATGATTGTACATTTGAGCTGAATGTGTCAAAATCTTAAAAATTAACAGGTGCCCAAGCAATCTCATGCTAGAATCATCATCCGGATGCCAAAATAAACTAAATACAGCAAAAGATTTGAGTGCACAACGTTTGGTTTAGATTTGACAGCCATAATCAGCAATTGTGTACATTTGAGCTGAATGTGTCAAAATCTTAAAAATTAACAGGTGCCCAAGCAATTTCATGCTAGAATCATCATCCGGATGCCAAAATAAACTAAATACAGCAAAAGATTTGAGTGCACAACGTTTGGTTTAGGTTTGACAGCCATTATCACCTTTTTATTGCTTTAAATGCGTTTTTAGCGCATGATTGTACATTTGAGCTGAATGTGTCAAAATCTTAAAAATTAACAGGTGCCCAAGCAATTTCATGCTAGAATCATCATCCGGATGCCAAAATAAACTAAATACAGCAAAAGATTTGAGTGCACAACGTTTGGTTTAGGTTTGACAGCCATAATCACCTTTTTATTGCTTTAAATGCGTTTTTAGCGCATGATTGTACATTTGAGCTGAATGTGTCAAAATCTTAAAAATTAACAGGTGCCCAAGCAATTTCATGCTAGAATCATCATCCGGATGCCAAAATAAACTAAATACAGCAAAAGATTTGAGTGCACAACGTTTGGTTTAGATTTGACAGCCATAATCAGCAATTGTGTACATTTGAGCTGAATGTGTCAAAATCTTAAAAATTAACAGGTGCCCAAGCAATTTCATGCTAGAATCATCATCCGGATGCCAAAATAAACTAAATACAGCAAAAGATTTGAGTGCACAACGTTTGGTTTAGGTTTGACAGCCATAATCACCTTTTTATTGCTTTAAATGCGTTTTTAGCGCATGATTGTACATTTGAGCTGAATGTGTCAAAATCTTAAAAATTAACAGGTGCCCAAGCAATTTCATGCTAGAATCATCCTCCGGATGCCAAAATAAACTAAATACAGCAAAAGATTTGAGTGCACAACGTTTGGTTTAGATTTGACAGCCATAATCAGCAATTGTGTACATTTGAGCTGAATGTGTCAAAATCTTAAAAATTAACAGGTGCCCAAGCAATTTCATGCTAGAATCATCATCCGGATGCCAAAATAAACTAAATACAGCAAAAGATTTGAGTGCACAACGTTTGGTTTAGGTTTGACAGCCATAATCACCTTTTTATTGCTTTAAATGCGTTTGTAGCGCATTATTGTACATTTGAGCTGAATGTGTCAAAATCTTAAAAATTAACAGGTGCCCAAGCAATTTCATGCTAGAATCATCATCCGGATGCCAAAATAAACTAAATACAACAAAAGATTTGAGTGCACAACGTTTGGTTTAGATTTGACAGCCATAATCAGCAATTGTGTACATTTGAGCTGAATGTGTCAAAATCTTAAAAATTAACAGGTGCCCAAGCAATTTCATGCTAGAATCATCATCCGGATGCCAAAATAAACTAAATACAGCAAAAGATTTGAGTGCACAACGTTTGGTTTAGGTTTGACAGCCATAATCACCTTTTTATTGCTTTAAATGCGTTTTTAGCGCATGATTGTACATTTGAGCTGAATGTGTCAAAATCTTAAAAATTAACAGGTGCCCAAGCAATTTCATGCTAGAATCATCATCCGGATGCCAAAATAAACTAAATACAGCAAAAGATTTGAGTGCACAACGTTTGGTTTAGATTTGACAGCCATAATCAGCAATTGTGTACATTTGAGCTGAATGTGTCAAAATCTTAAAAATTAACAGGTGCCCAAGCAATTTCATGCTAGAATCATCATCCGGATGCCAAAATAAACTAAATACAGCAAAAGATTTGAGTGCACAACGTTTGGTTTAGGTTTGAAAGCCATAATCACCTTTTTATTGCTTTAAATGCGTTTTTAGCGCATGATTGTACATTTGAGCTGAATGTGTCAAAATCTTAAAAATTAACAGGTGCCCAAGCAATTTCATGCTAGAATCATCATCCGGATGCCAAAATAAACTAAATACAGCAAAAGATTTGAGTGCACAACGTTTGGTTTAGGTTTGACAGCCATAATCACCTTTTTATTGCTTTAAATGCGTTTTTAGCGCATGATTGTACATTTGAGCTGAATGTGTCAAAATCTTAAAAATTAACAGGTGCCCAAGCAATTTCATGCTAGAATCATCATCCGGATGCCAAAATAAACTAAATACAGCAAAAGATTTGAGTGCACAACGTTTGGTTTAGGTTTGACAGCCATAATCACCTTTTTATTGCTTTAAATGCGTTTTTAGCGCATGATTGTACATTTGAGCTGAATGTGTCAAAATCTTAAAAATTAACAGGTGCCCAAGCAATTTCATGCTAGAATCATCATCCGGATGCCAAAATAAACTAAATACAGCAAAAGATTTGAGTGCACAACGTTTGGTTTAGATTTGACAGCCATAATCAGCAATTGTGTACATTTGAGCTGAATGTGTCAAAATCTTAAAAATTAACAGGTGCCCAAGCAATTTCATGCTAGAATCATCATCCGGATGCCAAAATAAACTAAATACAGCAAAAGATTTGAGTGCACAACGTTTGGTTTAGGTTTGACAGCCATAATCACCTTTTTATTGCTTTAAATGCGTTTTTAGCGCATGATTGTACATTTGAGCTGAATGTGTCAAAATCTTAAAAATTAACAGGTGCCCAAGCAATTTCATGCTAGAATCATCATCCGGATGCCAAAATAAACTAAATACAGCAAAAGATTTGAGTGCACAACGTTTGGTTTAGGTTTGACAGCCATTATCACCTTTTTATTGCTTTAAATGCGTTTTTAGCGCATGATTGTACATTTGAGCTGAATGTGTCAAAATCTTAAAAATTAACAGGTGCCCAAGCAATTTCATGCTAGAATCATCATCCGGATGCCAAAATAAACTAAATACAGCAAAAGATTTGAGTGCACAACGTTTGGTTTAGGTTTGACAGCCATAATCACCTTTTTATTGCTTTAAATGCGTTTTTAGCGCATGATTGTACATTTGAGCTGAATGTGTCAAAATCTTAAAAATTAACAGGTGCCCAAGCAATTTCATGCTAGAATCATCATCCGGATGCCAAAATAAACTAAATACAGCAAAAGATTTGAGTGCACAACGTTTGGTTTAGATTTGACAGCCATAATCAGCAATTGTGTACATTTGAGCTGAATGTGTCAAAATCTTAAAAATTAACAGGTGCCCAAGCAATTTCATGCTAGAATCATCATCCGGATGCCAAAATAAACTAAATACAGCAAAAGATTTGAGTGCACAACGTTTGGTTTAGGTTTGACAGCCATAATCACCTTTTTATTGCTTTAAATGCGTTTTTAGCGCATGATTGTACATTTGAGCTGAATGTGTCAAAATCTTAAAAATTAACAGGTGCCCAAGCAATTTCATGCTAGAATCATCATCCGGATGCCAAAATAAACTAAATACAGCAAAAGATTTGAGTGCACAACGTTTGGTTTAGATTTGACAGCCATAATCAGCAATTGTGTACATTTGAGCTGAATGTGTCAAAATCTTAAAAATTAACAGGTGCCCAAGCAATTTCATGCTAGAATCATCATCCGGATGCCAAAATAAACTAAATACAGCAAAAGATTTGAGTGCACAACGTTTGGTTTAGGTTTGACAGCCATAATCACCTTTTTATTGCTTTAAATGCGTTTGTAGCGCATTATTGTACATTTGAGCTGAATGTGTCAAAATCTTAAAAATTAACAGGTGCCCAAGCAATTTCATGCTAGAATCATCATCCGGATGCCAAAATAAACTAAATACAGCAAAAGATTTGAGTGCACAACGTTTGGTTTAGGTTTGACAGCCATAATCACCTTTTGATTGCTTTAAATGCGTTTTTAGCGCATGATTGTACATTTGAGCTGAATGTGTCAAAATCTTAAAAATTAACAGGTGCCCAAGCAATTTCATGCTAGAATCATCATCCGGATGCCAAAATAAACTAAATACAACAAAAGATTTGAGTGCACAACGTTTGGTTTAGATTTGACAGCCATAATCAGCAATTGTGTACATTTGAGCTGAATGTGTCAAAATCTTAAAAATTAACAGGTGCCCAAGCAATTTCATGCTAGAATCATCATCCGGATGCCAAAATAAACTAAATACAGCAAAAGATTTGAGTGCACAACGTTTGGTTTAGGTTTGACAGCCATAATCACCTTTTTATTGCTTTAAATGCGTTTTTAGCGCATGATTGTACATTTGAGCTGAATGTGTCAAAATCTTAAAAATTAACAGGTGCCCAAGCAATTTCATGCTAGAATCATCATCCGGATGCCAAAATAAACTAAATACAGCAAAAGATTTGAGTGCACAACGTTTGGTTTAGATTTGACAGCCATAATCAGCAATTGTGTACATTTGAGCTGAATGTGTCAAAATCTTAAAAATTAACAGGTGCCCAAGCAATTTCATGCTAGAATCATCATCCGGATGCCAAAATAAACTAAATACAGCAAAAGATTTGAGTGCACAACGTTTGGTTTAGGTTTGACAGCCATAATCACCTTTTTATTGCTTTAAATGCGTTTTTAGCGCATGATTGTACATTTGAGCTGAATGTGTCAAAATCTTAAAAATTAACAGGTGCCCAAGCAATTTCATGCTAGAATCATCATCCGGATGCCAAAATAAACTAAATACAGCAAAAGATTTGAGTGCACAACGTTTGGTTTAGATTTGACAGCCATAATCAGCAATTGTGTACATTTGAGCTGAATGTGTCAAAATCTTAAAAATTAACAGGTGCCCAAGCAATTTCATGCTAGAATCATCATCCGGATGCCAAAATAAACTAAATACAGCAAAAGATTTGAGTGCACAACGTTTGGTTTAGGTTTGACAGCCATTATCACCTTTTTATTGCTTTAAATGCGTTTTTAGCGCATGATTGTACATTTGAGCTGAATGTGTCAAAATCTTAAAAATTAACAGGTGCCCAAGCAATTTCATGCTAGAATCATCATCCGGATGCCAAAATAAACTAAATACAGCAAAAGATTTGAGTGCACAACGTTTGGTTTAGGTTTGACAGCCATAATCAGCAATTGTGTACATTTGAGCTGAATGTGTCAAAATCTTAAAAATTAACAGGTGCCCAAGCAATTTCATGCTAGAATCATCATCCGGATGCCAAAATAAACTAAATACAGCAAAAGATTTGAGTGCACAACGTTTGGTTTAGGTTTGACAGCCATAATCACCTTTTTATTGCTTTAAATGCGTTTGTAGCGCATTATTGTACATTTGAGCTGAATGTGTCAAAATCTTAAAAATTAACAGGTGCCCAAGCAATTTCATGCTAGAATCATCATCCGGATGCCAAAATAAACTAAATACAGCAAAAGATTTGAGTGCACAACGTTTGGTTTAGATTTGACAGCCATAATCAGCAATTGTGTACATTTGAGCTGAATGTGTCAAAATCTTAAAAATTAACAGGTGCCCAAGCAATTTCATGCTAGAATCATCATCCGGATGCCAAAATAAACTAAATACAGCAAAAGATTTGAGTGCACAACGTTTGGTTTAGGTTTGACAGCCATAATCACCTTTTTATTGCTTTAAATGCGTTTTTAGCGCATGATTGTACATTTGAGCTGAATGTGTCAAAATCTTAAAAATTAACAGGTGCCCAAGCAATTTCATGCTAGAATCATCATCCGGATGCCAAAATAAACTAAATACAGCAAAAGATTTGAGTGCACAACGTTTGGTTTAGATTTGACAGCCATAATCAGCAATTGTGTACATTTGAGCTGAATGTGTCAAAATCTTAAAAATTAACAGGTGCCCAAGCAATTTCATGCTAGAATCATCATCCGGATGCCAAAATAAACTAAATACAGCAAAAGATTTGAGTGCACAACGTTTGGTTTAGGTTTGACAGCCATAATCACCTTTTTATTGCTTTAAATGCGTTTGTAGCGCATTATTGTACATTTGAGCTGAATGTGTCAAAATCTTAAAAATTAACAGGTGCCCAAGCAATTTCATGCTAGAATCATCATCCGGATGCCAAAATAAACTAAATACAGCAAAAGATTTGAGTGCACAACGTTTGGTTTAGGTTTGACAGCCATAATCACCTTTTGATTGCTTTAAATGCGTTTTTAGCGCATGATTGTACATTTGAGCTGAATGTGTCAAAATCTTAAAAATTAACAGGTGCCCAAGCAATTTCATGCTAGAATCATCATCCGGATGCCAAAATAAACTAAATACAACAAAAGATTTGAGTGCACAACGTTTGGTTTAGATTTGACAGCCATAATCAGCAATTGTGTACATTTGAGCTGAATGTGTCAAAATCTTAAAAATTAACAGGTGCCCAAGCAATTTCATGCTAGAATCATCATCCGGATGCCAAAATAAACTAAATACAGCAAAAGATTTGAGTGCACAACGTTTGGTTTAGGTTTGACAGCCATAATCACCTTTTTATTGCTTTAAATGCGTTTTTAGCGCATGATTGTACATTTGAGCTGAATGTGTCAAAATCTTAAAAATTAACAGGTGCCCAAGCAATTTCATGCTAGAATCATCATCCGGATGCCAAAATAAACTAAATACAGCAAAAGATTTGAGTGCACAACGTTTGGTTTAGATTTGACAGCCATAATCAGCAATTGTGTACATTTGAGCTGAATGTGTCAAAATCTTAAAAATTAACAGGTGCCCAAGCAATTTCATGCTAGAATCATCATCCGGATGCCAAAATAAACTAAATACAGCAAAAGATTTGAGTGCACAACGTTTGGTTTAGGTTTGACAGCCATAATCACCTTTTTATTGCTTTAAATGCGTTTTTAGCGCATGATTGTACATTTGAGCTGAATGTGTCAAAATCTTAAAAATTAACAGGTGCCCAAGCAATTTCATGCTAGAATCATCATCCGGATGCCAAAATAAACTAAATACAGCAAAAGATTTGAGTGCACAACGTTTGGTTTAGGTTTGACAGCCATTATCACCTTTTTATTGCTTTAAATGCGTTTTTAGCGCATGATTGTACATTTGAGCTGAATGTGTCAAAATCTTAAAAATTAACAGGTGCCCAAGCAATTTCATGCTAGAATCATCATCCGGATGCCAAAATAAACTAAATACAGCAAAAGATTTGAGTGCACAACGTTTGGTTTAGGTTTGACAGCCATAATCACCTTTTTATTGCTTTAAATGCGTTTTTAGCGCATGATTGTACATTTGAGCTGAATGTGTCAAAATCTTAAAAATTAACAGGTGCCCAAGCAATTTCATGCTAGAATCATCATCCGGATGCCAAAATAAACTAAATACAGCAAAAGATTTGAGTGCACAACGTTTGGTTTAGGTTTGACAGCCATAATCACCTTTTTATTGCTTTAAATGCGTTTTTAGCGCATGATTGTACATTTGAGCTGAATGTGTCAAAATCTTAAAAATTAACAGGTGCCCAAGCAATTTCATGCTAGAATCATCATCCGGATGCCAAAATAAACTAAATACAGCAAAAGATTTGAGTGCACAACGTTTGGTTTAGGTTTGACAGCCATAATCACCTTTTGATTGCTTTAAATGCGTTTTTAGCGCATGATTGTACATTTGAGCTGAATGTGTCAAAATCTTAAAAATTAACAGGTGCCCAAGCAATTTCATGCTAGAATCATCATCCGGATGCCAAAATAAACTAAATACAACAAAAGATTTGAGTGCACAACGTTTGGTTTAGATTTGACAGCCATAATCAGCAATTGTGTACATTTGAGCTGAATGTGTCAAAATCTTAAAAATTAACAGGTGCCCAAGCAATTTCATGCTAGAATCATCATCCGGATGCCAAAATAAACTAAATACAGCAAAAGATTTGAGTGCACAACGTTTGGTTTAGGTTTGACAGCCATAATCACCTTTTTATTGCTTTAAATGCGTTTTTAGCGCATGATTGTACATTTGAGCTGAATGTGTCAAAATCTTAAAAATTAACAGGTGCCCAAGCAATTTCATGCTAGAATCATCATCCGGATGCCAAAATAAACTAAATACAGCAAAAGATTTGAGTGCACAACGTTTGGTTTAGATTTGACAGCCATAATCAGCAATTGTGTACATTTGAGCTGAATGTGTCAAAATCTTAAAAATTAACAGGTGCCCAAGCAATTTCATGCTAGAATCATCATCCGGATGCCAAAATAAACTAAATACAGCAAAAGATTTGAGTGCACAACGTTTGGTTTAGGTTTGACAGCCATAATCACCTTTTTATTGCTTTAAATGCGTTTTTAGCGCATGATTGTACATTTGAGCTGAATGTGTCAAAATCTTAAAAATTAACAGGTGCCCAAGCAATTTCATGCTAGAATCATCATCCGGATGCCAAAATAAACTAAATACAGCAAAAGATTTGAGTGCACAACGTTTGGTTTAGATTTGACAGCCATAATCAGCAATTGTGTACATTTGAGCTGAATGTGTCAAAATCTTAAAAATTAACAGGTGCCCAAGCAATTTCATGCTAGAATCATCATCCGGATGCCAAAATAAACTAAATACAGCAAAAGATTTGAGTGCACAACGTTTGGTTTAGGTTTGACAGCCATAATCACCTTTTTATTGCTTTAAATGCGTTTGTAGCGCATTATTGTACATTTGAGCTGAATGTGTCAAAATCTTAAAAATTAACAGGTGCCCAAGCAATTTCATGCTAGAATCATCATCCGGATGCCAAAATAAACTAAATACAGCAAAAGATTTGAGTGCACAACGTTTGGTTTAGGTTTGACAGCCATAATCACCTTTTGATTGCTTTAAATGCGTTTTTAGCGCATGATTGTACATTTGAGCTGAATGTGTCAAAATCTTAAAAATTAACAGGTGCCCAAGCAATTTCATGCTAGAATCATCATCCGGATGCCAAAATAAACTAAATACAACAAAAGATTTGAGTGCACAACGTTTGGTTTAGATTTGACAGCCATAATCAGCAATTGTGTACATTTGAGCTGAATGTGTCAAAATCTTAAAAATTAACAGGTGCCCAAGCAATTTCATGCTAGAATCATCATCCGGATGCCAAAATAAACTAAATACAGCAAAAGATTTGAGTGCACAACGTTTGGTTTAGGTTTGACAGCCATAATCACCTTTTTATTGCTTTAAATGCGTTTTTAGCGCATGATTGTACATTTGAGCTGAATGTGTCAAAATCTTAAAAATTAACAGGTGCCCAAGCAATTTCATGCTAGAATCATCATCCGGATGCCAAAATAAACTAAATACAGCAAAAGATTTGAGTGCACAACGTTTGGTTTAGATTTGACAGCCATAATCAGCAATTGTGTACATTTGAGCTGAATGTGTCAAAATCTTAAAAATTAACAGGTGCCCAAGCAATTTCATGCTAGAATCATCATCCGGATGCCAAAATAAACTAAATACAGCAAAAGATTTGAGTGCACAACGTTTGGTTTAGGTTTGACAGCCATAATCACCTTTTTATTGCTTTAAATGCGTTTTTAGCGCATGATTGTACATTTGAGCTGAATGTGTCAAAATCTTAAAAATTAACAGGTGCCCAAGCAATTTCATGCTAGAATCATCATCCGGATGCCAAAATAAACTAAATACAGCAAAAGATTTGAGTGCACAACGTTTGGTTTAGATTTGACAGCCATAATCAGCAATTGTGTACATTTGAGCTGAATGTGTCAAAATCTTAAAAATTAACAGGTGCCCAAGCAATTTCATGCTAGAATCATCATCCGGATGCCAAAATAAACTAAATACAGCAAAAGATTTGAGTGCACAACGTTTGGTTTAGGTTTGACAGCCATAATCACCTTTTTATTGCTTTAAATGCGTTTGTAGCGCATTATTGTACATTTGAGCTGAATGTGTCAAAATCTTAAAAATTAACAGGTGCCCAAGCAATTTCATGCTAGAATCATCATCCGGATGCCAAAATAAACTAAATACAGCAAAAGATTTGAGTGCACAACGTTTGGTTTAGGTTTGACAGCCATAATCACCTTTTGATTGCTTTAAATGCGTTTTTAGCGCATGATTGTACATTTGAGCTGAATGTGTCAAAATCTTAAAAATTAACAGGTGCCCAAGCAATTTCATGCTAGAATCATCATCCGGATGCCAAAATAAACTAAATACAACAAAAGATTTGAGTGCACAACGTTTGGTTTAGATTTGACAGCCATAATCAGCAATTGTGTACATTTGAGCTGAATGTGTCAAAATCTTAAAAATTAACAGGTGCCCAAGCAATTTCATGCTAGAATCATCATCCGGATGCCAAAATAAACTAAATACAGCAAAAGATTTGAGTGCACAACGTTTGGTTTAGGTTTGACAGCCATAATCACCTTTTTATTGCTTTAAATGCGTTTTTAGCGCATGATTGTACATTTGAGCTGAATGTGTCAAAATCTTAAAAATTAACAGGTGCCCAAGCAATTTCATGCTAGAATCATCATCCGGATGCCAAAATAAACTAAATACAGCAAAAGATTTGAGTGCACAACGTTTGGTTTAGATTTGACAGCCATAATCAGCAATTGTGTACATTTGAGCTGAATGTGTCAAAATCTTAAAAATTAACAGGTGCCCAAGCAATTTCATGCTAGAATCATCATCCGGATGCCAAAATAAACTAAATACAGCAAAAGATTTGAGTGCACAACGTTTGGTTTAGGTTTGACAGCCATAATCACCTTTTTATTGCTTTAAATGCGTTTTTAGCGCATGATTGTACATTTGAGCTGAATGTGTCAAAATCTTAAAAATTAACAGGTGCCCAAGCAATTTCATGCTAGAATCATCATCCGGATGCCAAAATAAACTAAATACAGCAAAAGATTTGAGTGCACAACGTTTGGTTTAGATTTGACAGCCATAATCAGCAATTGTGTACATTTGAGCTGAATGTGTCAAAATCTTAAAAATTAACAGGTGCCCAAGCAATTTCATGCTAGAATCATCATCCGGATGCCAAAATAAACTAAATACAGCAAAAGATTTGAGTGCACAACGTTTGGTTTAGGTTTGACAGCCATTATCACCTTTTTATTGCTTTAAATGCGTTTTTAGCGCATGATTGTACATTTGAGCTGAATGTGTCAAAATCTTAAAAATTAACAGGTGCCCAAGCAATTTCATGCTAGAATCATCATCCGGATGCCAAAATAAACTAAATACAGCAAAAGATTTGAGTGCACAACGTTTGGTTTAGGTTTGACAGCCATAATCACCTTTTTATTGCTTTAAATGCGTTTTTAGCGCATGATTGTACATTTGAGCTGAATGTGTCAAAATCTTAAAAATTAACAGGTGCCCAAGCAATTTCATGCTAGAATCATCATCCGGATGCCAAAATAAACTAAATACAGCAAAAGATTTGAGTGCACAACGTTTGGTTTAGGTTTGACAGCCATAATCACCTTTTGATTGCTTTAAATGCGTTTTTAGCGCATGATTGTACATTTGAGCTGAATGTGTCAAAATCTTAAAAATTAACAGGTGCCCAAGCAATTTCATGCTAGAATCATCATCCGGATGCCAAAATAAACTAAATACAACAAAAGATTTGAGTGCACAACGTTTGGTTTAGATTTGACAGCCATAATCAGCAATTGTGTACATTTGAGCTGAATGTGTCAAAATCTTAAAAATTAACAGGTGCCCAAGCAATTTCATGCTAGAATCATCATCCGGATGCCAAAATAAACTAAATACAGCAAAAGATTTGAGTGCACAACGTTTGGTTTAGGTTTGACAGCCATGATCACCTTTTTATTGCTTTAAATGCGTTTTTAGCGCATGATTGTACATTTGAGCTGAATGTGTCAAAATCTTAAAAATTAACAGGTGCCCAAGCAATTTCATGCTAGAATCATCATCCGGATGCCAAAATAAACTAAATACAGCAAAAGATTTGAGTGCACAACGTTTGGTTTAGATTTGACAGCCATAATCAGCAATTGTGTACATTTGAGCTGAATGTGTCAAAATCTTAAAAATTAACAGGTGCCCAAGCAATTTCATGCTAGAATCATCATCCGGATGCCAAAATAAACTAAATACAGCAAAAGATTTGAGTGCACAACGTTTGGTTTAGGTTTGACAGCCATAATCACCTTTTTATTGCTTTAAATGCGTTTTTAGCGCATGATTGTACATTTGAGCTGAATGTGTCAAAATCTTAAAAATTAACAGGTGCCCAAGCAATTTCATGCTAGAATCATCATCCGGATGCCAAAATAAACTAAATACAGCAAAAGATTTGAGTGCACAACGTTTGGTTTAGATTTGACAGCCATAATCAGCAATTGTGTACATTTGAGCTGAATGTGTCAAAATCTTAAAAATTAACAGGTGCCCAAGCAATTTCATGCTAGAATCATCATCCGGATGCCAAAATAAACTAAATACAGCAAAAGATTTGAGTGCACAACGTTTGGTTTAGGTTTGACAGCCATAATCACCTTTTTATTGCTTTAAATGCGTTTGTAGCGCATTATTGTACATTTGAGCTGAATGTGTCAAAATCTTAAAAATTAACAGGTGCCCAAGCAATTTCATGCTAGAATCATCATCCGGATGCCAAAATAAACTAAATACAGCAAAAGATTTGAGTGCACAACGTTTGGTTTAGGTTTGACAGCCATAATCACCTTTTGATTGCTTTAAATGCGTTTTTAGCGCATGATTGTACATTTGAGCTGAATGTGTCAAAATCTTAAAAATTAACAGGTGCCCAAGCAATTTCATGCTAGAATCATCATCCGGATGCCAAAATAAACTAAATACAACAAAAGATTTGAGTGCACAACGTTTGGTTTAGATTTGACAGCCATAATCAGCAATTGTGTACATTTGAGCTGAATGTGTCAAAATCTTAAAAATTAACAGGTGCCCAAGCAATTTCATGCTAGAATCATCATCCGGATGCCAAAATAAACTAAATACAGCAAAAGATTTGAGTGCACAACGTTTGGTTTAGGTTTGACAGCCATAATCACCTTTTTATTGCTTTAAATGCGTTTTTAGCGCATGATTGTACATTTGAGCTGAATGTGTCAAAATCTTAAAAATTAACAGGTGCCCAAGCAATTTCATGCTAGAATCATCATCCGGATGCCAAAATAAACTAAATACAGCAAAAGATTTGAGTGCACAACGTTTGGTTTAGATTTGACAGCCATAATCAGCAATTGTGTACATTTGAGCTGAATGTGTCAAAATCTTAAAAATTAACAGGTGCCCAAGCAATTTCATGCTAGAATCATCATCCGGATGCCAAAATAAACTAAATACAGCAAAAGATTTGAGTGCACAACGTTTGGTTTAGGTTTGACAGCCATAATCACCTTTTTATTGCTTTAAATGCGTTTTTAGCGCATGATTGTACATTTGAGCTGAATGTGTCAAAATCTTAAAAATTAACAGGTGCCCAAGCAATTTCATGCTAGAATCATCATCCGGATGCCAAAATAAACTAAATACAGCAAAAGATTTGAGTGCACAACGTTTGGTTTAGATTTGACAGCCATAATCAGCAATTGTGTACATTTGAGCTGAATGTGTCAAAATCTTAAAAATTAACAGGTGCCCAAGCAATTTCATGCTAGAATCATCATCCGGATGCCAAAATAAACTAAATACAGCAAAAGATTTGAGTGCACAACGTTTGGTTTAGGTTTGACAGCCATTATCACCTTTTTATTGCTTTAAATGCGTTTTTAGCGCATGATTGTACATTTGAGCTGAATGTGTCAAAATCTTAAAAATTAACAGGTGCCCAAGCAATTTCATGCTAGAATCATCATCCGGATGCCAAAATAAACTAAATACAGCAAAAGATTTGAGTGCACAACGTTTGGTTTAGGTTTGACAGCCATAATCAGCAATTGTGTACATTTGAGCTGAATGTGTCAAAATCTTAAAAATTAACAGGTGCCCAAGCAATTTCATGCTAGAATCATCATCCGGATGCCAAAATAAACTAAATACAGCAAAAGATTTGAGTGCACAACGTTTGGTTTAGGTTTGACAGCCATAATCACCTTTTTATTGCTTTAAATGCGTTTGTAGCGCATTATTGTACATTTGAGCTGAATGTGTCAAAATCTTAAAAATTAACAGGTGCCCAAGCAATTTCATGCTAGAATCATCATCCGGATGCCAAAATAAACTAAATACAGCAAAAGATTTGAGTGCACAACGTTTGGTTTAGATTTGACAGCCATAATCAGCAATTGTGTACATTTGAGCTGAATGTGTCAAAATCTTAAAAATTAACAGGTGCCCAAGCAATTTCATGCTAGAATCATCATCCGGATGCCAAAATAAACTAAATACAGCAAAAGATTTGAGTGCACAACGTTTGGTTTAGGTTTGACAGCCATAATCACCTTTTTATTGCTTTAAATGCGTTTTTAGCGCATGATTGTACATTTGAGCTGAATGTGTCAAAATCTTAAAAATTAACAGGTGCCCAAGCAATTTCATGCTAGAATCATCATCCGGATGCCAAAATAAACTAAATACAGCAAAAGATTTGAGTGCACAACGTTTGGTTTAGATTTGACAGCCATAATCAGCAATTGTGTACATTTGAGCTGAATGTGTCAAAATCTTAAAAATTAACAGGTGCCCAAGCAATTTCATGCTAGAATCATCATCCGGATGCCAAAATAAACTAAATACAGCAAAAGATTTGAGTGCACAACGTTTGGTTTAGGTTTGACAGCCATAATCACCTTTTTATTGCTTTAAATGCGTTTTTAGCGCATGATTGTACATTTGAGCTGAATGTGTCAAAATCTTAAAAATTAACAGGTGCCCAAGCAATTTCATGCTAGAATCATCATCCGGATGCCAAAATAAACTAAATACAGCAAAAGATTTGAGTGCACAACGTTTGGTTTAGATTTGACAGCCATAATCAGCAATTGTGTACATTTGAGCTGAATGTGTCAAAATCTTAAAAATTAACAGGTGCCCAAGCAATTTCATGCTAGAATCATCATCCGGATGCCAAAATAAACTAAATACAGCAAAAGATTTGAGTGCACAACGTTTGGTTTAGGTTTGACAGCCATTATCACCTTTTTATTGCTTTAAATGCGTTTTTAGCGCATGATTGTACATTTGAGCTGAATGTGTCAAAATCTTAAAAATTAACAGGTGCCCAAGCAATTTCATGCTAGAATCATCATCCGGATGCCAAAATAAACTAAATACAGCAAAAGATTTGAGTGCACAACGTTTGGTTTAGGTTTGACAGCCATAATCAGCAATTGTGTACATTTGAGCTGAATGTGTCAAAATCTTAAAAATTAACAGGTGCCCAAGCAATTTCATGCTAGAATCATCATCCGGATGCCAAAATAAACTAAATACAGCAAAAGATTTGAGTGCACAACGTTTGGTTTAGGTTTGACAGCCATAATCACCTTTTTATTGCTTTAAATGCGTTTGTAGCGCATTATTGTACATTTGAGCTGAATGTGTCAAAATCTTAAAAATTAACAGGTGCCCAAGCAATTTCATGCTAGAATCATCATCCGGATGCCAAAATAAACTAAATACAGCAAAAGATTTGAGTGCACAACGTTTGGTTTAGATTTGACAGCCATAATCAGCAATTGTGTACATTTGAGCTGAATGTGTCAAAATCTTAAAAATTAACAGGTGCCCAAGCAATTTCATGCTAGAATCATCATCCGGATGCCAAAATAAACTAAATACAGCAAAAGATTTGAGTGCACAACGTTTGGTTTAGGTTTGACAGCCATAATCACCTTTTTATTGCTTTAAATGCGTTTTTAGCGCATGATTGTACATTTGAGCTGAATGTGTCAAAATCTTAAAAATTAACAGGTGCCCAAGCAATTTCATGCTAGAATCATCATCCGGATGCCAAAATAAACTAAATACAGCAAAAGATTTGAGTGCACAACGTTTGGTTTAGATTTGACAGCCATAATCAGCAATTGTGTACATTTGAGCTGAATGTGTCAAAATCTTAAAAATTAACAGGTGCCCAAGCAATTTCATGCTAGAATCATCATCCGGATGCCAAAATAAACTAAATACAGCAAAAGATTTGAGTGCACAACGTTTGGTTTAGGTTTGACAGCCATAATCACCTTTTTATTGCTTTAAATGCGTTTGTAGCGCATTATTGTACATTTGAGCTGAATGTGTCAAAATCTTAAAAATTAACAGGTGCCCAAGCAATTTCATGCTAGAATCATCATCCGGATGCCAAAATAAACTAAATACAGCAAAAGATTTGAGTGCACAACGTTTGGTTTAGGTTTGACAGCCATAATCACCTTTTGATTGCTTTAAATGCGTTTTTAGCGCATGATTGTACATTTGAGCTGAATGTGTCAAAATCTTAAAAATTAACAGGTGCCCAAGCAATTTCATGCTAGAATCATCATCCGGATGCCAAAATAAACTAAATACAACAAAAGATTTGAGTGCACAACGTTTGGTTTAGATTTGACAGCCATAATCAGCAATTGTGTACATTTGAGCTGAATGTGTCAAAATCTTAAAAATTAACAGGTGCCCAAGCAATTTCATGCTAGAATCATCATCCGGATGCCAAAATAAACTAAATACAGCAAAAGATTTGAGTGCACAACGTTTGGTTTAGGTTTGACAGCCATAATCACCTTTTTATTGCTTTAAATGCGTTTTTAGCGCATGATTGTACATTTGAGCTGAATGTGTCAAAATCTTAAAAATTAACAGGTGCCCAAGCAATTTCATGCTAGAATCATCATCCGGATGCCAAAATAAACTAAATACAGCAAAAGATTTGAGTGCACAACGTTTGGTTTAGATTTGACAGCCATAATCAGCAATTGTGTACATTTGAGCTGAATGTGTCAAAATCTTAAAAATTAACAGGTGCCCAAGCAATTTCATGCTAGAATCATCATCCGGATGCCAAAATAAACTAAATACAGCAAAAGATTTGAGTGCACAACGTTTGGTTTAGGTTTGACAGCCATAATCACCTTTTTATTGCTTTAAATGCGTTTTTAGCGCATGATTGTACATTTGAGCTGAATGTGTCAAAATCTTAAAAATTAACAGGTGCCCAAGCAATTTCATGCTAGAATCATCATCCGGATGCCAAAATAAACTAAATACAGCAAAAGATTTGAGTGCACAACGTTTGGTTTAGATTTGACAGCCATAATCAGCAATTGTGTACATTTGAGCTGAATGTGTCAAAATCTTAAAAATTAACAGGTGCCCAAGCAATTTCATGCTAGAATCATCATCCGGATGCCAAAATAAACTAAATACAGCAAAAGATTTGAGTGCACAACGTTTGGTTTAGGTTTGACAGCCATTATCACCTTTTTATTGCTTTAAATGCGTTTTTAGCGCATGATTGTACATTTGAGCTGAATGTGTCAAAATCTTAAAAATTAACAGGTGCCCAAGCAATTTCATGCTAGAATCATCATCCGGATGCCAAAATAAACTAAATACAGCAAAAGATTTGAGTGCACAACGTTTGGTTTAGGTTTGACAGCCATAATCACCTTTTTATTGCTTTAAATGCGTTTTTAGCGCATGATTGTACATTTGAGCTGAATGTGTCAAAATCTTAAAAATTAACAGGTGCCCAAGCAATTTCATGCTAGAATCATCATCCGGATGCCAAAATAAACTAAATACAGCAAAAGATTTGAGTGCACAACGTTTGGTTTAGGTTTGACAGCCATAATCACCTTTTTATTGCTTTAAATGCGTTTGTAGCGCATTATTGTACATTTGAGCTGAATGTGTCAAAATCTTAAAAATTAACAGGTGCCCAAGCAATTTCATGCTAGAATCATCATCCGGATGCCAAAATAAACTAAATACAGCAAAAGATTTGAGTGCACAACGTTTGGTTTAGGTTTGACAGCCATAATCACCTTTTGATTGCTTTAAATGCGTTTTTAGCGCATGATTGTACATTTGAGCTGAATGTGTCAAAATCTTAAAAATTAACAGGTGCCCAAGCAATTTCATGCTAGAATCATCATCCGGATGCCAAAATAAACTAAATACAACAAAAGATTTGAGTGCACAACGTTTGGTTTAGATTTGACAGCCATAATCAGCAATTGTGTACATTTGAGCTGAATGTGTCAAAATCTTAAAAATTAACAGGTGCCCAAGCAATTTCATGCTAGAATCATCATCCGGATGCCAAAATAAACTAAATACAGCAAAAGATTTGAGTGCACAACGTTTGGTTTAGGTTTGACAGCCATAATCACCTTTTTATTGCTTTAAATGCGTTTTTAGCGCATGATTGTACATTTGAGCTGAATGTGTCAAAATCTTAAAAATTAACAGGTGCCCAAGCAATTTCATGCTAGAATCATCATCCGGATGCCAAAATAAACTAAATACAGCAAAAGATTTGAGTGCACAACGTTTGGTTTAGATTTGACAGCCATAATCAGCAATTGTGTACATTTGAGCTGAATGTGTCAAAATCTTAAAAATTAACAGGTGCCCAAGCAATTTCATGCTAGAATCATCATCCGGATGCCAAAATAAACTAAATACAGCAAAAGATTTGAGTGCACAACGTTTGGTTTAGGTTTGACAGCCATAATCACCTTTTTATTGCTTTAAATGCGTTTTTAGCGCATGATTGTACATTTGAGCTGAATGTGTCAAAATCTTAAAAATTAACAGGTGCCCAAGCAATTTCATGCTAGAATCATCATCCGGATGCCAAAATAAACTAAATACAGCAAAAGATTTGAGTGCACAACGTTTGGTTTAGATTTGACAGCCATAATCAGCAATTGTGTACATTTGAGCTGAATGTGTCAAAATCTTAAAAATTAACAGGTGCCCAAGCAATTTCATGCTAGAATCATCATCCGGATGCCAAAATAAACTAAATACAGCAAAAGATTTGAGTGCACAACGTTTGGTTTAGGTTTGACAGCCATTATCACCTTTTTATTGCTTTAAATGCGTTTTTAGCGCATGATTGTACATTTGAGCTGAATGTGTCAAAATCTTAAAAATTAACAGGTGCCCAAGCAATTTCATGCTAGAATCATCATCCGGATGCCAAAATAAACTAAATACAGCAAAAGATTTGAGTGCACAACGTTTGGTTTAGGTTTGACAGCCATAATCACCTTTTTATTGCTTTAAATGCGTTTTTAGCGCATGATTGTACATTTGAGCTGAATGTGTCAAAATCTTAAAAATTAACAGGTGCCCAAGCAATTTCATGCTAGAATCATCATCCGGATGCCAAAATAAACTAAATACAGCAAAAGATTTGAGTGCACAACGTTTGGTTTAGGTTTGACAGCCATAATCACCTTTTGATTGCTTTAAATGCGTTTTTAGCGCATGATTGTACATTTGAGCTGAATGTGTCAAAATCTTAAAAATTAACAGGTGCCCAAGCAATTTCATGCTAGAATCATCATCCGGATGCCAAAATAAACTAAATACAACAAAAGATTTGAGTGCACAACGTTTGGTTTAGATTTGACAGCCATAATCAGCAATTGTGTACATTTGAGCTGAATGTGTCAAAATCTTAAAAATTAACAGGTGCCCAAGCAATTTCATGCTAGAATCATCATCCGGATGCCAAAATAAACTAAATACAGCAAAAGATTTGAGTGCACAACGTTTGGTTTAGGTTTGACAGCCATAATCACCTTTTTATTGCTTTAAATGCGTTTTTAGCGCATGATTGTACATTTGAGCTGAATGTGTCAAAATCTTAAAAATTAACAGGTGCCCAAGCAATTTCATGCTAGAATCATCATCCGGATGCCAAAATAAACTAAATACAGCAAAAGATTTGAGTGCACAACGTTTGGTTTAGATTTGACAGCCATAATCAGCAATTGTGTACATTTGAGCTGAATGTGTCAAAATCTTAAAAATTAACAGGTGCCCAAGCAATTTCATGCTAGAATCATCATCCGGATGCCAAAATAAACTAAATACAGCAAAAGATTTGAGTGCACAACGTTTGGTTTAGGTTTGACAGCCATAATCACCTTTTTATTGCTTTAAATGCGTTTTTAGCGCATGATTGTACATTTGAGCTGAATGTGTCAAAATCTTAAAAATTAACAGGTGCCCAAGCAATTTCATGCTAGAATCATCATCCGGATGCCAAAATAAACTAAATACAGCAAAAGATTTGAGTGCACAACGTTTGGTTTAGATTTGACAGCCATAATCAGCAATTGTGTACATTTGAGCTGAATGTGTCAAAATCTTAAAAATTAACAGGTGCCCAAGCAATTTCATGCTAGAATCATCATCCGGATGCCAAAATAAACTAAATACAGCAAAAGATTTGAGTGCACAACGTTTGGTTTAGGTTTGACAGCCATAATCACCTTTTTATTGCTTTAAATGCGTTTTTAGCGCATGATTGTACATTTGAGCTGAATGTGTCAAAATCTTAAAAATTAACAGGTGCCCAAGCAATTTCATGCTAGAATCATCATCCGGATGCCAAAATAAACTAAATACAGCAAAAGATTTGAGTGCACAACGTTTGGTTTAGATTTGACAGCCATAATCAGCAATTGTGTACATTTGAGCTGAATGTGTCAAAATCTTAAAAATTAACAGGTGCCCAAGCAATTTCATGCTAGAATCATCATCCGGATGCCAAAATAAACTAAATACAGCAAAAGATTTGAGTGCACAACGTTTGGTTTAGGTTTGACAGCCATTATCACCTTTTTATTGCTTTAAATGCGTTTTTAGCGCATGATTGTACATTTGAGCTGAATGTGTCAAAATCTTAAAAATTAACAGGTGCCCAAGCAATTTCATGCTAGAATCATCATCCGGATGCCAAAATAAACTAAATACAGCAAAAGATTTGAGTGCACAACGTTTGGTTTAGGTTTGACAGCCATAATCAGCAATTGTGTACATTTGAGCTGAATGTGTCAAAATCTTAAAAATTAACAGGTGCCCAAGCAATTTCATGCTAGAATCATCATCCGGATGCCAAAATAAACTAAATACAGCAAAAGATTTGAGTGCACAACGTTTGGTTTAGGTTTGACAGCCATAATCACCTTTTTATTGCTTTAAATGCGTTTGTAGCGCATTATTGTACATTTGAGCTGAATGTGTCAAAATCTTAAAAATTAACAGGTGCCCAAGCAATTTCATGCTAGAATCATCATCCGGATGCCAAAATAAACTAAATACAGCAAAAGATTTGAGTGCACAACGTTTGGTTTAGATTTGACAGCCATAATCAGCAATTGTGTACATTTGAGCTGAATGTGTCAAAATCTTAAAAATTAACAGGTGCCCAAGCAATTTCATGCTAGAATCATCATCCGGATGCCAAAATAAACTAAATACAGCAAAAGATTTGAGTGCACAACGTTTGGTTTAGGTTTGACAGCCATAATCACCTTTTTATTGCTTTAAATGCGTTTTTAGCGCATGATTGTACATTTGAGCTGAATGTGTCAAAATCTTAAAAATTAACAGGTGCCCAAGCAATTTCATGCTAGAATCATCATCCGGATGCCAAAATAAACTAAATACAGCAAAAGATTTGAGTGCACAACGTTTGGTTTAGATTTGACAGCCATAATCAGCAATTGTGTACATTTGAGCTGAATGTGTCAAAATCTTAAAAATTAACAGGTGCCCAAGCAATTTCATGCTAGAATCATCATCCGGATGCCAAAATAAACTAAATACAGCAAAAGATTTGAGTGCACAACGTTTGGTTTAGGTTTGACAGCCATAATCACCTTTTTATTGCTTTAAATGCGTTTGTAGCGCATTATTGTACATTTGAGCTGAATGTGTCAAAATCTTAAAAATTAACAGGTGCCCAAGCAATTTCATGCTAGAATCATCATCCGGATGCCAAAATAAACTAAATACAGCAAAAGATTTGAGTGCACAACGTTTGGTTTAGGTTTGACAGCCATAATCACCTTTTGATTGCTTTAAATGCGTTTTTAGCGCATGATTGTACATTTGAGCTGAATGTGTCAAAATCTTAAAAATTAACAGGTGCCCAAGCAATTTCATGCTAGAATCATCATCCGGATGCCAAAATAAACTAAATACAACAAAAGATTTGAGTGCACAACGTTTGGTTTAGATTTGACAGCCATAATCACCTTTTTATTGCTTTAAATGCGTTTTTAGCGCATGATTGTACATTTGAGCTGAATGTGTCAAAATCTTAAAAATTAACAGGTGCCCAAGCAATTTCATGCTAGAATCATCATCCGGATGCCAAAATAAACTAAATACAGCAAAAGATTTGAGTGCACAACGTTTGGTTTAGATTTGACAGCCATAATCAGCAATTGTGTACATTTGAGCTGAATGTGTCAAAATCTTAAAAATTAACAGGTGCCCAAGCAATTTCATGCTAGAATCATCATCCGGATGCCAAAATAAACTAAATACAGCAAAAGATTTGAGTGCACAACGTTTGGTTTAGGTTTGACAGCCATAATCACCTTTTTATTGCTTTAAATGCGTTTTTAGCGCATGATTGTACATTTGAGCTGAATGTGTCAAAATCTTAAAAATTAACAGGTGCCCAAGCAATTTCATGCTAGAATCATCATCCGGATGCCAAAATAAACTAAATACAGCAAAAGATTTGAGTGCACAACGTTTGGTTTAGATTTGACAGCCATAATCAGCAATTGTGTACATTTGAGCTGAATGTGTCAAAATCTTAAAAATTAACAGGTGCCCAAGCAATTTCATGCTAGAATCATCATCCGGATGCCAAAATAAACTAAATACAGCAAAAGATTTGAGTGCACAACGTTTGGTTTAGGTTTGACAGCCATAATCACCTTTTTATTGCTTTAAATGCGTTTTTAGCGCATGATTGTACATTTGAGCTGAATGTGTCAAAATCTTAAAAATTAACAGGTGCCCAAGCAATTTCATGCTAGAATCATCATCCGGATGCCAAAATAAACTAAATACAGCAAAAGATTTGAGTGCACAACGTTTGGTTTAGATTTGACAGCCATAATCAGCAATTGTGTACATTTGAGCTGAATGTGTCAAAATCTTAAAAATTAACAGGTGCCCAAGCAATTTCATGCTAGAATCATCATCCGGATGCCAAAATAAACTAAATACAGCAAAAGATTTGAGTGCACAACGTTTGGTTTAGGTTTGACAGCCATTATCACCTTTTTATTGCTTTAAATGCGTTTTTAGCGCATGATTGTACATTTGAGCTGAATGTGTCAAAATCTTAAAAATTAACAGGTGCCCAAGCAATTTCATGCTAGAATCATCATCCGGATGCCAAAATAAACTAAATACAGCAAAAGATTTGAGTGCACAACGTTTGGTTTAGGTTTGACAGCCATAATCACCTTTTTATTGCTTTAAATGCGTTTTTAGCGCATGATTGTACATTTGAGCTGAATGTGTCAAAATCTTAAAAATTAACAGGTGCCCAAGCAATTTCATGCTAGAATCATCATCCGGATGCCAAAATAAACTAAATACAGCAAAAGATTTGAGTGCACAACGTTTGGTTTAGGTTTGACAGCCATAATCACCTTTTGATTGCTTTAAATGCGTTTTTAGCGCATGATTGTACATTTGAGCTGAATGTGTCAAAATCTTAAAAATTAACAGGTGCCCAAGCAATTTCATGCTAGAATCATCATCCGGATGCCAAAATAAACTAAATACAACAAAAGATTTGAGTGCACAACGTTTGGTTTAGATTTGACAGCCATAATCAGCAATTGTGTACATTTGAGCTGAATGTGTCAAAATCTTAAAAATTAACAGGTGCCCAAGCAATTTCATGCTAGAATCATCATCCGGATGCCAAAATAAACTAAATACAGCAAAAGATTTGAGTGCACAACGTTTGGTTTAGGTTTGACAGCCATAATCACCTTTTTATTGCTTTAAATGCGTTTTTAGCGCATGATTGTACATTTGAGCTGAATGTGTCAAAATCTTAAAAATTAACAGGTGCCCAAGCAATTTCATGCTAGAATCATCATCCGGATGCCAAAATAAACTAAATACAGCAAAAGATTTGAGTGCACAACGTTTGGTTTAGATTTGACAGCCATAATCAGCAATTGTGTACATTTGAGCTGAATGTGTCAAAATCTTAAAAATTAACAGGTGCCCAAGCAATTTCATGCTAGAATCATCATCCGGATGCCAAAATAAACTAAATACAGCAAAAGATTTGAGTGCACAACGTTTGGTTTAGGTTTGACAGCCATAATCACCTTTTTATTGCTTTAAATGCGTTTTTAGCGCATGATTGTACATTTGAGCTGAATGTGTCAAAATCTTAAAAATTAACAGGTGCCCAAGCAATTTCATGCTAGAATCATCATCCGGATGCCAAAATAAACTAAATACAGCAAAAGATTTGAGTGCACAACGTTTGGTTTAGATTTGACAGCCATAATCAGCAATTGTGTACATTTGAGCTGAATGTGTCAAAATCTTAAAAATTAACAGGTGCCCAAGCAATTTCATGCTAGAATCATCATCCGGATGCCAAAATAAACTAAATACAGCAAAAGATTTGAGTGCACAACGTTTGGTTTAGGTTTGACAGCCATTATCACCTTTTTATTGCTTTAAATGCGTTTTTAGCGCATGATTGTACATTTGAGCTGAATGTGTCAAAATCTTAAAAATTAACAGGTGCCCAAGCAATTTCATGCTAGAATCATCATCCGGATGCCAAAATAAACTAAATACAGCAAAAGATTTGAGTGCACAACGTTTGGTTTAGATTTGACAGCCATAATCAGCAATTGTGTACATTTGAGCTGAATGTGTCAAAATCTTAAAAATTAACAGGTGCCCAAGCAATTTCATGCTAGAATCATCATCCGGATGCCAAAATAAACTAAATACAGCAAAAGATTTGAGTGCACAACGTTTGGTTTAGGTTTGACAGCCATAATCACCTTTTTATTGCTTTAAATGCGTTTTTAGCGCATGATTGTACATTTGAGCTGAATGTGTCAAAATCTTAAAAATTAACAGGTGCCCAAGCAATTTCATGCTAGAATCATCATCCGGATGCCAAAATAAACTAAATACAGCAAAAGATTTGAGTGCACAACGTTTGGTTTAGATTTGACAGCCATAATCAGCAATTGTGTACATTTGAGCTGAATGTGTCAAAATCTTAAAAATTAACAGGTGCCCAAGCAATTTCATGCTAGAATCATCATCCGGATGCCAAAATAAACTAAATACAGCAAAAGATTTGAGTGCACAACGTTTGGTTTAGGTTTGACAGCCATAATCACCTTTTTATTGCTTTAAATGCGTTTTTAGCGCATGATTGTACATTTGAGCTGAATGTGTCAAAATCTTAAAAATTAACAGGTGCCCAAGCAATTTCATGCTAGAATCATCATCCGGATGCCAAAATAAACTAAATACAGCAAAAGATTTGAGTGCACAACGTTTGGTTTAGATTTGACAGCCATAATCAGCAATTGTGTACATTTGAGCTGAATGTGTCAAAATCTTAAAAATTAACAGGTGCCCAAGCAATTTCATGCTAGAATCATCATCCGGATGCCAAAATAAACTAAATACAGCAAAAGATTTGAGTGCACAACGTTTGGTTTAGGTTTGACAGCCATAATCACCTTTTTATTGCTTTAAATGCGTTTTTAGCGCATGATTGTACATTTGAGCTGAATGTGTCAAAATCTTAAAAATTAACAGGTGCCCAAGCAATTTCATGCTAGAATCATCATCCGGATGCCAAAATAAACTAAATACAGCAAAAGATTTGAGTGCACAACGTTTGGTTTAGATTTGACAGCCATAATCAGCAATTGTGTACATTTGAGCTGAATGTGTCAAAATCTTAAAAATTAACAGGTGCCCAAGCAATTTCATGCTAGAATCATCATCCGGATGCCAAAATAAACTAAATACAGCAAAAGATTTGAGTGCACAACGTTTGGTTTAGATTTGACAGCCATAATCAGCAATTGTGTACATTTGAGCTTAATGTGTCAAAATCTTAAAAATTAACAGGTGCCCAAGCAATTTCATGCTAGAATCATCATCCGGATGCCAAAATAAACTAAATACAGCAAAAGATTTGAGTGCACAACGTTTGGTTTAGGTTTGACAGCCATAATCACCTTTTTATTGCTTTAAATGCGTTTGTAGCGCAT
The DNA here is from genome assembly GCF_051991245.1 of Festucalex cinctus. Taxonomy (NCBI): domain Eukaryota; kingdom Metazoa; phylum Chordata; class Actinopteri; order Syngnathiformes; family Syngnathidae; genus Festucalex; species Festucalex cinctus. Next base: position 95,641 of record NW_027520342.1, read on the forward strand.
TATTGTACATTTGAGCTGAATGTGTCAAAATCTTAAAAATTAACAGGTGCCCAAGCAATTTCATGCTAGAATCATCATCCGGATGCCAAAATAAACTAAATACAGCAAAAGATTTGAGTGCACAACGTTTGGTTTAGGTTTGACAGCCATAATCACCTTTTGATTGCTTTAAATGCGTTTTTAGCGCATGATTGTACATTTGAGCTGAATGTGTCAAAATCTTAAAAATTAACAGGTGCCCAAGCAATTTCATGCTAGAATCATCATCCGGATGCCAAAATAAACTAAATACAACAAAAGATTTGAGTGCACAACGTTTGGTTTAGATTTGACAGCCATAATCAGCAATTGTGTACATTTGAGCTGAATGTGTCAAAATCTTAAAAATTAACAGGTGCCCAAGCAATTTCATGCTAGAATCATCATCCGGATGCCAAAATAAACTAAATACAGCAAAAGATTTGAGTGCACAACGTTTGGTTTAGGTTTGACAGCCATAATCACCTTTTTATTGCTTTAAATGCGTTTTTAGCGCATGATTGTACATTTGAGCTGAATGTGTCAAAATCTTAAAAATTAACAGGTGCCCAAGCAATTTCATGCTAGAATCATCATCCGGATGCCAAAATAAACTAAATACAGCAAAAGATTTGAGTGCACAACGTTTGGTTTAGATTTGACAGCCATAATCAGCAATTGTGTACATTTGAGCTGAATGTGTCAAAATCTTAAAAATTAACAGGTGCCCAAGCAATTTCATGCTAGAATCATCATCCGGATGCCAAAATAAACTAAATACAGCAAAAGATTTGAGTGCACAACGTTTGGTTTAGGTTTGACAGCCATAATCACCTTTTTATTGCTTTAAATGCGTTTTTAGCGCATGATTGTACATTTGAGCTGAATGTGTCAAAATCTTAAAAATTAACAGGTGCCCAAGCAATTTCATGCTAGAATCATCATCCGGATGCCAAAATAAACTAAATACAGCAAAAGATTTGAGTGCACAACGTTTGGTTTAGATTTGACAGCCATAATCAGCAATTGTGTACATTTGAGCTGAATGTGTCAAAATCTTAAAAATTAACAGGTGCCCAAGCAATTTCATGCTAGAATCATCATCCGGATGCCAAAATAAACTAAATACAGCAAAAGATTTGAGTGCACAACGTTTGGTTTAGGTTTGACAGCCATTATCACCTTTTTATTGCTTTAAATGCGTTTTTAGCGCATGATTGTACATTTGAGCTGAATGTGTCAAAATCTTAAAAATTAACAGGTGCCCAAGCAATTTCATGCTAGAATCATCATCCGGATGCCAAAATAAACTAAATACAGCAAAAGATTTGAGTGCACAACGTTTGGTTTAGGTTTGACAGCCATAATCACCTTTTTATTGCTTTAAATGCGTTTTTAGCGCATGATTGTACATTTGAGCTGAATGTGTCAAAATCTTAAAAATTAACAGGTGCCCAAGCAATTTCATGCTAGAATCATCATCCGGATGCCAAAATAAACTAAATACAGCAAAAGATTTGAGTGCACAACGTTTGGTTTAGATTTGACAGCCATAATCAGCAATTGTGTACATTTGAGCTGAATGTGTCAAAATCTTAAAAATTAACAGGTGCCCAAGCAATTTCATGCTAGAATCATCATCCGGATGCCAAAATAAACTAAATACAGCAAAAGATTTGAGTGCACAACGTTTGGTTTAGGTTTGACAGCCATAATCACCTTTTTATTGCTTTAAATGCGTTTTTAGCGCATGATTGTACATTTGAGCTGAATGTGTCAAAATCTTAAAAATTAACAGGTGCCCAAGCAATTTCATGCTAGAATCATCATCCGGATGCCAAAATAAACTAAATACAGCAAAAGATTTGAGTGCACAACGTTTGGTTTAGATTTGACAGCCATAATCAGCAATTGTGTACATTTGAGCTAAATGTGTCAAAATCTTAAAAATTAACAGGTGCCCAAGCAATTTCATGCTAGAATCATCATCCGGATGCCAAAATAAACTAAATACAGCAAAAGATTTGAGTGCACAACGTTTGGTTTAGGTTTGACAGCCATAATCACCTTTTTATTGCTTTAAATGCGTTTGTAGCGCATTATTGTACATTTGAGCTGAATGTGTCAAAATCTTAAAAATTAACAGGTGCCCAAGCAATTTCATGCTAGAATCATCATCCGGATGCCAAAATAAACTAAATACAGCAAAAGATTTGAGTGCACAACGTTTGGTTTAGGTTTGACAGCCATAATCACCTTTTGATTGCTTTAAATGCGTTTTTAGCGCATGATTGTACATTTGAGCTGAATGTGTCAAAATCTTAAAAATTAACAGGTGCCCAAGCAATTTCATGCTAGAATCATCATCCGGATGCCAAAATAAACTAAATACAACAAAAGATTTGAGTGCACAACGTTTGGTTTAGATTTGACAGCCATAATCAGCAATTGTGTACATTTGAGCTGAATGTGTCAAAATCTTAAAAATTAACAGGTGCCCAAGCAATTTCATGCTAGAATCATCATCCGGATGCCAAAATAAACTAAATACAGCAAAAGATTTGAGTGCACAACGTTTGGTTTAGGTTTGACAGCCATAATCACCTTTTTATTGCTTTAAATGCGTTTTTAGCGCATGATTGTACATTTGAGCTGAATGTGTCAAAATCTTAAAAATTAACAGGTGCCCAAGCAATTTCATGCTAGAATCATCATCCGGATGCCAAAATAAACTAAATACAGCAAAAGATTTGAGTGCACAACGTTTGGTTTAGATTTGACAGCCATAATCAGCAATTGTGTACATTTGAGCTGAATGTGTCAAAATCTTAAAAATTAACAGGTGCCCAAGCAATTTCATGCTAGAATCATCATCCGGATGCCAAAATAAACTAAATACAGCAAAAGATTTGAGTGCACAACGTTTGGTTTAGGTTTGACAGCCATAATCACCTTTTTATTGCTTTAAATGCGTTTTTAGCGCATGATTGTACATTTGAGCTGAATGTGTCAAAATCTTAAAAATTAACAGGTGCCCAAGCAATTTCATGCTAGAATCATCATCCGGATGCCAAAATAAACTAAATACAGCAAAAGATTTGAGTGCACAACGTTTGGTTTAGATTTGACAGCCATAATCAGCAATTGTGTACATTTGAGCTGAATGTGTCAAAATCTTAAAAATTAACAGGTGCCCAAGCAATTTCATGCTAGAATCATCATCCGGATGCCAAAATAAACTAAATACAGCAAAAGATTTGAGTGCACAACGTTTGGTTTAGATTTGACAGCCATAATCAGCAATTGTGTACATTTGAGCTGAATGTGTCAAAATCTTAAAAATTAACAGGTGCCCAAGCAATTTCATGCTAGAATCATCATCCGGATGCCAAAATAAACTAAATACAGCAAAAGATTTGAGTGCACAACGTTTGGTTTAGGTTTGACAGCCATAATCACCTTTTTATTGCTTTAAATGCGTTTTTAGCGCATGATTGTACATTTGAGCTGAATGTGTCAAAATCTTAAAAATTAACAGGTGCCCAAGCAATTTCATGCTAGAATCATCATCCGGATGCCAAAATAAACTAAATACAGCAAAAGATTTGAGTGCACAACGTTTGGTTTAGGTTTGACAGCCATAATCACCTTTTTATTGCTTTAAATGCGTTTTTAGCGCATGATTGTACATTTGAGCTGAATGTGTCAAAATCTTAAAAATTAACAGGTGCCCAAGCAATTTCATGCTAGAATCATCATCCGGATGCCAAAATAAACTAAATACAGCAAAAGATTTGAGTGCACAACGTTTGGTTTAGGTTTGACAGCCATTATCACCTTTTTATTGCTTTAAATGCGTTTTTAGCGCATGATTGTACATTTGAGCTGAATGTGTCAAAATCTTAAAAATTAACAGGTGCCCAAGCAATTTCATGCTAGAATCATCATCCGGATGCCAAAATAAACTAAATACAGCAAAAGATTTGAGTGCACAACGTTTGGTTTAGGTTTGACAGCCATAATCACCTTTTTATTGCTTTAAATGCGTTTTTAGCGCATGATTGTACATTTGAGCTGAATGTGTCAAAATCTTAAAAATTAACAGGTGCCCAAGCAATTTCATGCTAGAATCATCATCCGGATGCCAAAATAAACTAAATACAGCAAAAGATTTGAGTGCACAACGTTTGGTTTAGATTTGACAGCCATAATCAGCAATTGTGTACATTTGAGCTGAATGTGTCAAAATCTTAAAAATTAACAGGTGCCCAAGCAATTTCATGCTAGAATCATCATCCGGATGCCAAAATAAACTAAATACAGCAAAAGATTTGAGTGCACAACGTTTGGTTTAGGTTTGACAGCCATAATCACCTTTTTATTGCTTTAAATGCGTTTTTAGCGCATGATTGTACATTTGAGCTGAATGTGTCAAAATCTTAAAAATTAACAGGTGCCCAAGCAATTTCATGCTAGAATCATCATCCGGATGCCAAAATAAACTAAATACAGCAAAAGATTTGAGTGCACAACGTTTGGTTTAGATTTGACAGCCATAATCAGCAATTGTGTACATTTGAGCTAAATGTGTCAAAATCTTAAAAATTAACAGGTGCCCAAGCAATTTCATGCTAGAATCATCATCCGGATGCCAAAATAAACTAAATACAGCAAAAGATTTGAGTGCACAACGTTTGGTTTAGGTTTGACAGCCATAATCACCTTTTTATTGCTTTAAATGCGTTTGTAGCGCATTATTGTACATTTGAGCTGAATGTGTCAAAATCTTAAAAATTAACAGGTGCCCAAGCAATTTTATGCTAGAATCATCATCCGGATGCCAAAATAAACTAAATACAGCAAAAGATTTGAGTGCACAACGTTTGGTTTAGGTTTGACAGCCATAATCACCTTTTTATTGCTTTAAATGCGTTTTTAGCGCATGATTGTACATTTGAGCTGAATGTGTCAAAATCTTAAAAATTAACAGGTGCCCAAGCAATTTCATGCTAGAATCATCATCCGGATGCCAAAATAAACTAAATACAACAAAAGATTTGAGTGCACAACGTTTGGTTTAGATTTGACAGCCATAATCAGCAATTGTGTACATTTGAGCTGAATGTGTCAAAATCTTAAAAATTAACAGGTGCCCAAGCAATTTCATGCTAGAATCATCATCCGGATGCCAAAATAAACTAAATACAGCAAAAGATTTGAGTGCACAACGTTTGGTTTAGGTTTGACAGCCATAATCACCTTTTTATTGCTTTAAATGCGTTTTTAGCGCATGATTGTACATTTGAGCTGAATGTGTCAAAATCTTAAAAATTAACAGGTGCCCAAGCAATTTCATGCTAGAATCATCATCCGGATGCCAAAATAAACTAAATACAGCAAAAGATTTGAGTGCACAACGTTTGGTTTAGATTTGACAGCCATAATCAGCAATTGTGTACATTTGAGCTGAATGTGTCAAAATCTTAAAAATTAACAGGTGCCCAAGCAATTTCATGCTAGAATCATCATCCGGATGCCAAAATAAACTAAATACAGCAAAAGATTTGAGTGCACAACGTTTGGTTTAGGTTTGACAGCCATAATCACCTTTTTATTGCTTTAAATGCGTTTTTAGCGCATGATTGTACATTTGAGCTGAATATGTCAAAATCTTAAAAATTAACAGGTGCCCAAGCAATTTCATGCTAGAATCATCATCCGGATGCCAAAATAAACTAAATACAGCAAAAGATTTGAGTGCACAACGTTTGGTTTAGATTTGACAGCCATAATCAGCAATTGTGTACATTTGAGCTGAATGTGTCAAAATCTTAAAAATTAACAGGTGCCCAAGCAATTTCATGCTAGAATCATCATCCGGATGCCAAAATAAACTAAATACAGCAAAAGATTTGAGTGCACAACGTTTGGTTTAGGTTTGACAGCCATAATCACCTTTTTATTGCTTTAAATGCGTTTTTAGCGCATGATTGTACATTTGAGCTGAATGTGTCAAAATCTTAAAAATTAACAGGTGCCCAAGCAATTTCATGCTAGAATCATCATCCGGATGCCAAAATAAACTAAATACAGCAAAAGATTTGAGTGCACAACGTTTGGTTTAGATTTGACAGCCATAATCAGCAATTGTGTACATTTGAGCTGAATGTGTCAAAATCTTAAAAATTAACAGGTGCCCAAGCAATTTCATGCTAGAATCATCATCCGGATGCCAAAATAAACTAAATACAGCAAAGGATTTGAGTGCACAACGTTTGGTTTAGATTTGACAGCCATAATCAGCAATTGTGTACATTTGAGCTGAATGTGTCAAAATCTTAAAAATTAACAGGTGCCCAAGCAATTTCATGCTAGAATCATCATCCGGATGCCAAAATAAACTAAATACAGCAAAAGATTTGAGTGCACAACGTTTGGTTTAGGTTTGACAGCCATAATCACCTTTTTATTGCTTTAAATGCGTTTTTAGCGCATGATTGTACATTTGAGCTGAATGTGTCAAAATCTTAAAAATTAACAGGTGCCCAAGCAATTTCATGCTAGAATCATCATCCGGATGCCAAAATAAACTAAATACAGCAAAAGATTTGAGTGCACAACGTTTGGTTTAGATTTGACAGCCATAATCAGCAATTGTGTACATTTGAGCTGAATGTGTCAAAATCTTAAAAATTAACAGGTGCCCAAGCAATTTCATGCTAGAATCATCATCCGGATGCCAAAATAAACTAAATACAGCAAAAGATTTGAGTGCACAACGTTTGGTTTAGGTTTGACAGCCATAATCACCTTTTTATTGCTTTAAATGCGTTTTTAGCTCATGATTGTACATTTGAGCTGAATGTGTCAAAATCTTAAAAATTAACAGGTGCCCAAGCAATTTCATGCTAGAATCATCATCCGGATGCCAAAATAAACTAAATACAGCAAAAGATTTGAGTGCACAACGTTTGGTTTAGATTTGACAGCCATAATCAGCAATTGTGTACATTTGAGCTGAATGTGTCAAAATCTTAAAAATTAACAGGTGCCCAAGCAATTTCATGCTAGAATCATCATCCGGATGCCAAAATAAACTAAATACAGCAAAAGATTTGAGTGCACAACGTTTGGTTTAGGTTTGACAGCCATAATCACCTTTTTATTGCTTTAAATGCGTTTTTAGCGCATGATTGTACATTTGAGCTGAATGTGTCAAAATCTTAAAAATTAACAGGTGCCCAAGCAATTTCATGCTAGAATCATCATCCGGATGCCAAAATAAACTAAATACAGCAAAAGATTTGAGTGCACAACGTTTGGTTTAGATTTGACAGCCATAATCAGCAATTGTGTACATTTGAGCTGAATGTGTCAAAATCTTAAAAATTAACAGGTGCCCAAGCAATTTCATGCTAGAATCATCATCCGGATGCCAAAATAAACTAAATACAGCAAAAGATTTGAGTGCACAACGTTTGGTTTAGGTTTGACAGCCATAATCACCTTTTTATTGCTTTAAATGCGTTTTTAGCGCATGATTGTACATTTGAGCTGAATGTGTCAAAATCTTAAAAATTAACAGGTGCCCAAGCAATTTCATGCTAGAATCATCATCCGGATGCCAAAATAAACTAAATACAGCAAAAGATTTGAGTGCACAACGTTTGGTTTAGATTTGACAGCCATAATCAGCAATTGTGTACATTTGAGCTGAATGTGTCAAAATCTTAAAAATTAACAGGTGCCCAAGCAATTTCATGCTAGAATCATCATCCGGATGCCAAAATAAACTAAATACAGCAAAAGATTTGAGTGCACAACGTTTGGTTTAGATTTGACAGCCATAATCAGCAATTGTGTACATTTGAGCTTAATGTGTCAAAATCTTAAAAATTAACAGGTGCCCAAGCAATTTCATGCTAGAATCATCATCCGGATGCCAAAATAAACTAAATACAGCAAAAGATTTGAGTGCACAACGTTTGGTTTAGGTTTGACAGCCATAATCACCTTTTTATTGCTTTAAATGCGTTTGTAGCGCATTATTGTACATTTGAGCTGAATGTGTCAAAATCTTAAAAATTAACAGGTGCCCAAGCAATTTCATGCTAGAATCATCATCCGGATGCCAAAATAAACTAAATACAGCAAAAGATTTGAGTGCACAACGTTTGGTTTAGGTTTGACAGCCATAATCACCTTTTGATTGCTTTAAATGCGTTTTTAGCGCATGATTGTACATTTGAGCTGAATGTGTCAAAATCTTAAAAATTAACAGGTGCCCAAGCAATTTCATGCTAGAATCATCATCCGGATGCCAAAATAAACTAAATACAACAAAAGATTTGAGTGCACAACGTTTGGTTTAGATTTGACAGCCATAATCAGCAATTGTGTACATTTGAGCTGAATGTGTCAAAATCTTAAAAATTAACAGGTGCCCAAGCAATTTCATGCTAGAATCATCATCCGGATGCCAAAATAAACTAAATACAGCAAAAGATTTGAGTGCACAACGTTTGGTTTAGGTTTGACAGCCATAATCACCTTTTTATTGCTTTAAATGCGTTTTTAGCGCATGATTGTACATTTGAGCTGAATGTGTCAAAATCTTAAAAATTAACAGGTGCCCAAGCAATTTCATGCTAGAATCATCATCCGGATGCCAAAATAAACTAAATACAGCAAAAGATTTGAGTGCACAACGTTTGGTTTAGATTTGACAGCCATAATCAGCAATTGTGTACATTTGAGCTGAATGTGTCAAAATCTTAAAAATTAACAGGTGCCCAAGCAATTTCATGCTAGAATCATCATCCGGATGCCAAAATAAACTAAATACAGCAAAAGATTTGAGTGCACAACGTTTGGTTTAGGTTTGACAGCCATAATCACCTTTTTATTGCTTTAAATGCGTTTTTAGCGCATGATTGTACATTTGAGCTGAATGTGTCAAAATCTTAAAAATTAACAGGTGCCCAAGCAATTTCATGCTAGAATCATCATCCGGATGCCAAAATAAACTAAATACAGCAAAAGATTTGAGTGCACAACGTTTGGTTTAGATTTGACAGCCATAATCAGCAATTGTGTACATTTGAGCTGAATGTGTCAAAATCTTAAAAATTAACAGGTGCCCAAGCAATTTCATGCTAGAATCATCATCCGGATGCCAAAATAAACTAAATACAGCAAAAGATTTGAGTGCACAACGTTTGGTTTAGGTTTGACAGCCATTATCACCTTTTTATTGCTTTAAATGCGTTTTTAGCGCATGATTGTACATTTGAGCTGAATGTGTCAAAATCTTAAAAATTAACAGGTGCCCAAGCAATTTCATGCTAGAATCATCATCCGGATGCCAAAATAAACTAAATACAGCAAAAGATTTGAGTGCACAACGTTTGGTTTAGGTTTGACAGCCATAATCACCTTTTTATTGCTTTAAATGCGTTTTTAGCGCATGATTGTACATTTGAGCTGAATGTGTCAAAATCTTAAAAATTAACAGGTGCCCAAGCAATTTCATGCTAGAATCATCATCCGGATGCCAAAATAAACTAAATACAGCAAAAGATTTGAGTGCACAACGTTTGGTTTAGATTTGACAGCCATAATCAGCAATTGTGTACATTTGAGCTGAATGTGTCAAAATCTTAAAAATTAACAGGTGCCCAAGCAATTTCATGCTAGAATCATCATCCGGATGCCAAAATAAACTAAATACAGCAAAAGATTTGAGTGCACAACGTTTGGTTTAGGTTTGACAGCCATAATCACCTTTTTATTGCTTTAAATGCGTTTTTAGCGCATGATTGTACATTTGAGCTGAATGTGTCAAAATCTTAAAAATTAACAGGTGCCCAAGCAATTTCATGCTAGAATCATCATCCGGATGCCAAAATAAACTAAATACAGCAAAAGATTTGAGTGCACAACGTTTGGTTTAGATTTGACAGCCATAATCAGCAATTGTGTACATTTGAGCTGAATGTGTCAAAATCTTAAAAATTAACAGGTGCCCAAGCAATTTCATGCTAGAATCATCATCCGGATGCCAAAATAAACTAAATACAGCAAAAGATTTGAGTGCACAACGTTTGGTTTAGGTTTGACAGCCATAATCACCTTTTTATTGCTTTAAATGCGTTTGTAGCGCATTATTGTACATTTGAGCTGAATGTGTCAAAATCTTAAAAATTAACAGGTGCCCAAGCAATTTCATGCTAGAATCATCATCCGGATGCCAAAATAAACTAAATACAGCAAAAGATTTGAGTGCACAACGTTTGGTTTAGGTTTGACAGCCATAATCACCTTTTGATTGCTTTAAATGCGTTTTTAGCGCATGATTGTACATTTGAGCTGAATGTGTCAAAATCTTAAAAATTAACAGGTGCCCAAGCAATTTCATGCTAGAATCATCATCCGGATGCCAAAATAAACTAAATACAACAAAAGATTTGAGTGCACAACGTTTGGTTTAGATTTGACAGCCATAATCAGCAATTGTGTACATTTGAGCTGAATGTGTCAAAATCTTAAAAATTAACAGGTGCCCAAGCAATTTCATGCTAGAATCATCATCCGGATGCCAAAATAAACTAAATACAGCAAAAGATTTGAGTGCACAACGTTTGGTTTAGGTTTGACAGCCATAATCACCTTTTTATTGCTTTAAATGCGTTTTTAGCGCATGATTGTACATTTGAGCTGAATGTGTCAAAATCTTAAAAATTAACAGGTGCCCAAGCAATTTCATGCTAGAATCATCATCCGGATGCCAAAATAAACTAAATACAGCAAAAGATTTGAGTGCACAACGTTTGGTTTAGATTTGACAGCCATAATCAGCAATTGTGTACATTTGAGCTGAATGTGTCAAAATCTTAAAAATTAACAGGTGCCCAAGCAATTTCATGCTAGAATCATCATCCGGATGCCAAAATAAACTAAATACAGCAAAAGATTTGAGTGCACAACGTTTGGTTTAGGTTTGACAGCCATAATCACCTTTTTATTGCTTTAAATGCGTTTTTAGCGCATGATTGTACATTTGAGCTGAATGTGTCAAAATCTTAAAAATTAACAGGTGCCCAAGCAATTTCATGCTAGAATCATCATCCGGATGCCAAAATAAACTAAATACAGCAAAAGATTTGAGTGCACAACGTTTGGTTTAGATTTGACAGCCATAATCAGCAATTGTGTACATTTGAGCTGAATGTGTCAAAATCTTAAAAATTAACAGGTGCCCAAGCAATTTCATGCTAGAATCATCATCCGGATGCCAAAATAAACTAAATACAGCAAAAGATTTGAGTGCACAACGTTTGGTTTAGATTTGACAGCCATAATCAGCAATTGTGTACATTTGAGCTGAATGTGTCAAAATCTTAAAAATTAACAGGTGCCCAAGCAATTTCATGCTAGAATCATCATCCGGATGCCAAAATAAACTAAATACAGCAAAAGATTTGAGTGCACAACGTTTGGTTTAGGTTTGACAGCCATAATCACCTTTTTATTGCTTTAAATGCGTTTTTAGCGCATGATTGTACATTTGAGCTGAATGTGTCAAAATCTTAAAAATTAACAGGTGCCCAAGCAATTTCATGCTAGAATCATCATCCGGATGCCAAAATAAACTAAATACAGCAAAAGATTTGAGTGCACAACGTTTGGTTTAGATTTGACAGCCATAATCAGCAATTGTGTACATTTGAGCTGAATGTGTCAAAATCTTAAAAATTAACAGGTGCCCAAGCAATTTCATGCTAGAATCATCATCCGGATGCCAAAATAAACTAAATACAGCAAAAGATTTGAGTGCACAACGTTTGGTTTAGGTTTGACAGCCATAATCACCTTTTTATTGCTTTAAATGCGTTTTTAGCGCATGATTGTACATTTGAGCTGAATGTGTCAAAATCTTAAAAATTAACAGGTGCCCAAGCAATTTCATGCTAGAATCATCATCCGGATGCCAAAATAAACTAAATACAGCAAAAGATTTGAGTGCACAACGTTTGGTTTAGATTTGACAGCCATAATCAGCAATTGTGTACATTTGAGCTGAATGTGTCAAAATCTTAAAAATTAACAGGTGCCCAAGCAATTTCATGCTAGAATCATCATCCGGATGCCAAAATAAACTAAATACAGCAAAAGATTTGAGTGCACAACGTTTGGTTTAGGTTTGACAGCCATAATCACCTTTTTATTGCTTTAAATGCGTTTTTAGCGCATGATTGTACATTTGAGCTGAATGTGTCAAAATCTTAAAAATTAACAGGTGCCCAAGCAATTTCATGCTAGAATCATCATCCGGATGCCAAAATAAACTAAATACAGCAAAAGATTTGAGTGCACAACGTTTGGTTTAGATTTGACAGCCATAATCAGCAATTGTGTACATTTGAGCTGAATGTGTCAAAATCTTAAAAATTAACAGGTGCCCAAGCAATTTCATGCTAGAATCATCATCCGGATGCCAAAATAAACTAAATACAGCAAAAGATTTGAGTGCACAACGTTTGGTTTAGATTTGACAGCCATAATCAGCAATTGTGTACATTTGAGCTGAATGTGTCAAAATCTTAAAAATTAACAGGTGCCCAAGCAATTTCATGCTAGAATCATCATCCGGATGCCAAAATAAACTAAATACAGCAAAAGATTTGAGTGCACAACGTTTGGTTTAGGTTTGACAGCCATAATCACCTTTTTATTGCTTTAAATGCGTTTTTAGCGCATGATTGTACATTTGAGCTGAATGTGTCAAAATCTTAAAAATTAACAGGTGCCCAAGCAATTTCATGCTAGAATCATCATCCGGATGCCAAAATAAACTAAATACAGCAAAAGATTTGAGTGCACAACGTTTGGTTTAGATTTGACAGCCATAATCAGCAATTGTGTACATTTGAGCTGAATGTGTCAAAATCTTAAAAATTAACAGGTGCCCAAGCAATTTCATGCTAGAATCATCATCCGGATGCCAAAATAAACTAAATACAGCAAAAGATTTGAGTGCACAACGTTTGGTTTAGATTTGACAGCCATAATCAGCAATTGTGTACATTTGAGCTGAATGTGTCAAAATCTTAAAAATTAACAGGTGCCCAAGCAATTTCATGCTAGAATCATCATCCGGATGCCAAAATAAACTAAATACAGCAAAAGATTTGAGTGCACAACGTTTGGTTTAGGTTTGACAGCCATAATCACCTTTTTATTGCTTTAAATGCGTTTTTAGCGCATGATTGTACATTTGAGCTGAATGTGTCAAAATCTTAAAAATTAACAGGTGCCCAAGCAATTTCATGCTAGAATCATCATCCGGATGCCAAAATAAACTAAATACAGCAAAAGATTTGAGTGCACAACGTTTGGTTTAGATTTGACAGCCATAATCAGCAATTGTGTACATTTGAGCTGAATGTGTCAAAATCTTAAAAATTAACAGGTGCCCAAGCAATTTCATGCTAGAATCATCATCCGGATGCCAAAATAAACTAAATACAGCAAAAGATTTGAGTGCACAACGTTTGGTTTAGGTTTGACAGCCATAATCACCTTTTTATTGCTTTAAATGCGTTTTTAGCGCATGATTGTACATTTGAGCTGAATGTGTCAAAATCTTAAAAATTAACAGGTGCCCAAGCAATTTCATGCTAGAATCATCATCCGGATGCCAAAATAAACTAAATACAGCAAAAGATTTGAGTGCACAACGTTTGGTTTAGATTTGACAGCCATAATCAGCAATTGTGTACATTTGAGCTGAATGTGTCAAAATCTTAAAAATTAACAGGTGCCCAAGCAATTTCATGCTAGAATCATCATCCGGATGCCAAAATAAACTAAATACAGCAAAAGATTTGAGTGCACAACGTTTGGTTTAGGTTTGACAGCCATAATCACCTTTTTATTGCTTTAAATGCGTTTTTAGCGCATGATTGTACATTTGAGCTGAATGTGTCAAAATCTTAAAAATTAACAGGTGCCCAAGCAATTTCATGCTAGAATCATCATCCGGATGCCAAAATAAACTAAATACAGCAAAAGATTTGAGTGCACAACGTTTGGTTTAGATTTGACAGCCATAATCAGCAATTGTGTACATTTGAGCTGAATGTGTCAAAATCTTAAAAATTAACAGGTGCCCAAGCAATTTCATGCTAGAATCATCATCCGGATGCCAAAATAAACTAAATACAGCAAAAGATTTGAGTGCACAACGTTTGGTTTAGGTTTGACAGCCATAATCACCTTTTTATTGCTTTAAATGCGTTTTTAGCGCATGATTGTACATTTGAGCTGAATGTGTCAAAATCTTAAAAATTAACAGGTGCCCAAGCAATTTCATGCTAGAATCATCATCCGGATGCCAAAATAAACTAAATACAGCAAAAGATTTGAGTGCACAACGTTTGGTTTAGATTTGACAGCCATAATCAGCAATTGTGTACATTTGAGCTGAATGTGTCAAAATCTTAAAAATTAACAGGTGCCCAAGCAATTTCATGCTAGAATCATCATCCGGATGCCAAAATAAACTAAATACAGCAAAAGATTTGAGTGCACAACGTTTGGTTTAGGTTTGACAGCCATAATCACCTTTTTATTGCTTTAAATGCGTTTTTAGCGCATGATTGTACATTTGAGCTGAATGTGTCAAAATCTTAAAAATTAACAGGTGCCCAAGCAATTTCATGCTAGAATCATCATCCGGATGCCAAAATAAACTAAATACAGCAAAAGATTTGAGTGCACAACGTTTGGTTTAGATTTGACAGCCATAATCAGCAATTGTGTACATTTGAGCTGAATGTGTCAAAATCTTAAAAATTAACAGGTGCCCAAGCAATTTCATGCTAGAATCATCATCCGGATGCCAAAATAAACTAAATACAGCAAAAGATTTGAGTGCACAACGTTTGGTTTAGGTTTGACAGCCATTATCACCTTTTTATTGCTTTAAATGCGTTTTTAGCGCATGATTGTACATTTGAGCTGAATGTGTCAAAATCTTAAAAATTAACAGGTGCCCAAGCAATTTCATGCTAGAATCATCATCCGGATGCCAAAATAAACTAAATACAGCAAAAGATTTGAGTGCACAACGTTTGGTTTAGGTTTGACAGCCATAATCAGCAATTGTGTACATTTGAGCTGAATGTGTCAAAATCTTAAAAATTAACAGGTGCCCAAGCAATTTCATGCTAGAATCATCATCCGGATGCCAAAATAAACTAAATACAGCAAAAGATTTGAGTGCACAACGTTTGGTTTAGATTTGACAGCCATAATCAGCAATTGTGTACATTTGAGCTGAATGTGTCAAAATCTTAAAAATTAACAGGTGCCCAAGCAATTTCATGCTAGAATCATCATCCGGATGCCAAAATAAACTAAATACAGCAAAAGATTTGAGTGCACAACGTTTGGTTTAGGTTTGACAGCCATAATCACCTTTTTATTGCTTTAAATGCGTTTTTAGCGCATGATTGTACATTTGAGCTGAATGTGTCAAAATCTTAAAAATTAACAGGTGCCCAAGCAATTTCATGCTAGAATCATCATCCGGATGCCAAAATAAACTAAATACAGCAAAAGATTTGAGTGCACAACGTTTGGTTTAGATTTGACAGCCATAATCAGCAATTGTGTACATTTGAGCTGAATGTGTCAAAATCTTAAAAATTAACAGGTGCCCAAGCAATTTCATGCTAGAATCATCATCCGGATGCCAAAATAAACTAAATACAGCAAAAGATTTGAGTGCACAACGTTTGGTTTAGGTTTGACAGCCATAATCACCTTTTTATTGCTTTAAATGCGTTTTTAGCGCATGATTGTACATTTGAGCTGAATGTGTCAAAATCTTAAAAATTAACAGGTGCCCAAGCAATTTCATGCTAGAATCATCATCCGGATGCCAAAATAAACTAAATACAGCAAAAGATTTGAGTGCACAACGTTTGGTTTAGATTTGACAGCCATAATCAGCAATTGTGTACATTTGAGCTTAATGTGTCAAAATCTTAAAAATTAACAGGTGCCCAAGCAATTTCATGCTAGAATCATCATCCGGATGCCAAAATAAACTAAATACAGCAAAAGATTTGAGTGCACAACGTTTGGTTTAGGTTTGACAGCCATAATCACCTTTTTATTGCTTTAAATGCGTTTGTAGCGCATTATTGTACATTTGAGCTGAATGTGTCAAAATCTTAAAAATTAACAGGTGCCCAAGCAATTTCATGCTAGAATCATCATCCGGATGCCAAAATAAACTAAATACAGCAAAAGATTTGAGTGCACAACGTTTGGTTTAGGTTTGACAGCCATAATCACCTTTTGATTGCTTTAAATGCGTTTTTAGCGCATGATTGTACATTTGAGCTGAATGTGTCAAAATCTTAAAAATTAACAGGTGCCCAAGCAATTTCATGCTAGAATCATCATCCGGATGCCAAAATAAACTAAATACAACAAAAGATTTGAGTGCACAACGTTTGGTTTAGATTTGACAGCCATAATCAGCAATTGTGTACATTTGAGCTGAATGTGTCAAAATCTTAAAAATTAACAGGTGCCCAAGCAATTTCATGCTAGAATCATCATCCGGATGCCAAAATAAACTAAATACAGCAAAAGATTTGAGTGCACAACGTTTGGTTTAGGTTTGACAGCCATAATCACCTTTTTATTGCTTTAAATGCGTTTTTAGCGCATGATTGTACATTTGAGCTGAATGTGTCAAAATCTTAAAAATTAACAGGTGCCCAAGCAATTTCATGCTAGAATCATCATCCGGATGCCAAAATAAACTAAATACAGCAAAAGATTTGAGTGCACAACGTTTGGTTTAGATTTGACAGCCATAATCAGCAATTGTGTACATTTGAGCTGAATGTGTCAAAATCTTAAAAATTAACAGGTGCCCAAGCAATTTCATGCTAGAATCATCATCCGGATGCCAAAATAAACTAAATACAGCAAAAGATTTGAGTGCACAACGTTTGGTTTAGGTTTGACAGCCATAATCACCTTTTTATTGCTTTAAATGCGTTTTTAGCGCATGATTGTACATTTGAGCTGAATGTGTCAAAATCTTAAAAATTAACAGGTGCCCAAGCAATTTCATGCTAGAATCATCATCCGGATGCCAAAATAAACTAAATACAGCAAAAGATTTGAGTGCACAACGTTTGGTTTAGATTTGACAGCCATAATCAGCAATTGTGTACATTTGAGCTGAATGTGTCAAAATCTTAAAAATTAACAGGTGCCCAAGCAATTTCATGCTAGAATCATCATCCGGATGCCAAAATAAACTAAATACAGCAAAAGATTTGAGTGCACAACGTTTGGTTTAGGTTTGACAGCCATTATCACCTTTTTATTGCTTTAAATGCGTTTTTAGCGCATGATTGTACATTTGAGCTGAATGTGTCAAAATCTTAAAAATTAACAGGTGCCCAAGCAATTTCATGCTAGAATCATCATCCGGATGCCAAAATAAACTAAATACAGCAAAAGATTTGAGTGCACAACGTTTGGTTTAGGTTTGACAGCCATAATCACCTTTTTATTGCTTTAAATGCGTTTTTAGCGCATGATTGTACATTTGAGCTGAATGTGTCAAAATCTTAAAAATTAACAGGTGCCCAAGCAATTTCATGCTAGAATCATCATCCGGATGCCAAAATAAACTAAATACAGCAAAAGATTTGAGTGCACAACGTTTGGTTTAGATTTGACAGCCATAATCAGCAATTGTGTACATTTGAGCTGAATGTGTCAAAATCTTAAAAATTAACAGGTGCCCAAGCAATTTCATGCTAGAATCATCATCCGGATGCCAAAATAAACTAAATACAGCAAAAGATTTGAGTGCACAACGTTTGGTTTAGGTTTGACAGCCATAATCACCTTTTTATTGCTTTAAATGCGTTTTTAGCGCATGATTGTACATTTGAGCTGAATGTGTCAAAATCTTAAAAATTAACAGGTGCCCAAGCAATTTCATGCTAGAATCATCATCCGGATGCCAAAATAAACTAAATACAGCAAAAGATTTGAGTGCACAACGTTTGGTTTAGATTTGACAGCCATAATCAGCAATTGTGTACATTTGAGCTGAATGTGTCAAAATCTTAAAAATTAACAGGTGCCCAAGCAATTTCATGCTAGAATCATCATCCGGATGCCAAAATAAACTAAATACAGCAAAAGATTTGAGTGCACAACGTTTGGTTTAGGTTTGACAGCCATAATCACCTTTTTATTGCTTTAAATGCGTTTGTAGCGCATTATTGTACATTTGAGCTGAATGTGTCAAAATCTTAAAAATTAACAGGTGCCCAAGCAATTTCATGCTAGAATCATCATCCGGATGCCAAAATAAACTAAATACAGCAAAAGATTTGAGTGCACAACGTTTGGTTTAGGTTTGACAGCCATAATCACCTTTTGATTGCTTTAAATGCGTTTTTAGCGCATGATTGTACATTTGAGCTGAATGTGTCAAAATCTTAAAAATTAACAGGTGCCCAAGCAATTTCATGCTAGAATCATCATCCGGATGCCAAAATAAACTAAATACAACAAAAGATTTGAGTGCACAACGTTTGGTTTAGATTTGACAGCCATAATCAGCAATTGTGTACATTTGAGCTGAATGTGTCAAAATCTTAAAAATTAACAGGTGCCCAAGCAATTTCATGCTAGAATCATCATCCGGATGCCAAAATAAACTAAATACAGCAAAAGATTTGAGTGCACAACGTTTGGTTTAGGTTTGACAGCCATAATCACCTTTTTATTGCTTTAAATGCGTTTTTAGCGCATGATTGTACATTTGAGCTGAATGTGTCAAAATCTTAAAAATTAACAGGTGCCCAAGCAATTTCATGCTAGAATCATCATCCGGATGCCAAAATAAACTAAATACAGCAAAAGATTTGAGTGCACAACGTTTGGTTTAGATTTGACAGCCATAATCAGCAATTGTGTACATTTGAGCTGAATGTGTCAAAATCTTAAAAATTAACAGGTGCCCAAGCAATTTCATGCTAGAATCATCATCCGGATGCCAAAATAAACTAAATACAGCAAAAGATTTGAGTGCACAACGTTTGGTTTAGGTTTGACAGCCATAATCACCTTTTTATTGCTTTAAATGCGTTTTTAGCGCATGATTGTACATTTGAGCTGAATGTGTCAAAATCTTAAAAATTAACAGGTGCCCAAGCAATTTCATGCTAGAATCATCATCCGGATGCCAAAATAAACTAAATACAGCAAAAGATTTGAGTGCACAACGTTTGGTTTAGATTTGACAGCCATAATCAGCAATTGTGTACATTTGAGCTGAATGTGTCAAAATCTTAAAAATTAACAGGTGCCCAAGCAATTTCATGCTAGAATCATCATCCGGATGCCAAAATAAACTAAATACAGCAAAAGATTTGAGTGCACAACGTTTGGTTTAGATTTGACAGCCATAATCAGCAATTGTGTACATTTGAGCTGAATGTGTCAAAATCTTAAAAATTAACAGGTGCCCAAGCAATTTCATGCTAGAATCATCATCCGGATGCCAAAATAAACTAAATACAGCAAAAGATTTGAGTGCACAACGTTTGGTTTAGGTTTGACAGCCATAATCACCTTTTTATTGCTTTAAATGCGTTTTTAGCGCATGATTGTACATTTGAGCTGAATGTGTCAAAATCTTAAAAATTAACAGGTGCCCAAGCAATTTCATGCTAGAATCATCATCCGGATGCCAAAATAAACTAAATACAGCAAAAGATTTGAGTGCACAACGTTTGGTTTAGATTTGACAGCCATAATCAGCAATTGTGTACATTTGAGCTGAATGTGTCAAAATCTTAAAAATTAACAGGTGCCCAAGCAATTTCATGCTAGAATCATCATCCGGATGCCAAAATAAACTAAATACAGCAAAAGATTTGAGTGCACAACGTTTGGTTTAGGTTTGACAGCCATAATCACCTTTTTATTGCTTTAAATGCGTTTTTAGCGCATGATTGTACATTTGAGCTGAATGTGTCAAAATCTTAAAAATTAACAGGTGCCCAAGCAATTTCATGCTAGAATCATCATCCGGATGCCAAAATAAACTAAATACAGCAAAAGATTTGAGTGCACAACGTTTGGTTTAGATTTGACAGCCATAATCAGCAATTGTGTACATTTGAGCTGAATGTGTCAAAATCTTAAAAATTAACAGGTGCCCAAGCAATTTCATGCTAGAATCATCATCCGGATGCCAAAATAAACTAAATACAGCAAAAGATTTGAGTGCACAACGTTTGGTTTAGATTTGACAGCCATAATCAGCAATTGTGTACATTTGAGCTGAATGTGTCAAAATCTTAAAAATTAACAGGTGCCCAAGCAATTTCATGCTAGAATCATCATCCGGATGCCAAAATAAACTAAATACAGCAAAAGATTTGAGTGCACAACGTTTGGTTTAGGTTTGACAGCCATAATCACCTTTTTATTGCTTTAAATGCGTTTTTAGCGCATGATTGTACATTTGAGCTGAATGTGTCAAAATCTTAAAAATTAACAGGTGCCCAAGCAATTTCATGCTAGAATCATCATCCGGATGCCAAAATAAACTAAATACAGCAAAAGATTTGAGTGCACAACGTTTGGTTTAGATTTGACAGCCATAATCAGCAATTGTGTACATTTGAGCTGAATGTGTCAAAATCTTAAAAATTAACAGGTGCCCAAGCAATTTCATGCTAGAATCATCATCCGGATGCCAAAATAAACTAAATACAGCAAAAGATTTGAGTGCACAACGTTTGGTTTAGATTTGACAGCCATAATCAGCAATTGTGTACATTTGAGCTGAATGTGTCAAAATCTTAAAAATTAACAGGTGCCCAAGCAATTTCATGCTAGAATCATCATCCGGATGCCAAAATAAACTAAATACAGCAAAAGATTTGAGTGCACAACGTTTGGTTTAGGTTTGACAGCCATAATCACCTTTTTATTGCTTTAAATGCGTTTTTAGCGCATGATTGTACATTTGAGCTGAATGTGTCAAAATCTTAAAAATTAACAGGTGCCCAAGCAATTTCATGCTAGAATCATCATCCGGATGCCAAAATAAACTAAATACAGCAAAAGATTTGAGTGCACAACGTTTGGTTTAGATTTGACAGCCATAATCAGCAATTGTGTACATTTGAGCTGAATGTGTCAAAATCTTAAAAATTAACAGGTGCCCAAGCAATTTCATGCTAGAATCATCATCCGGATGCCAAAATAAACTAAATACAGCAAAAGATTTGAGTGCACAACGTTTGGTTTAGGTTTGACAGCCATAATCACCTTTTTATTGCTTTAAATGCGTTTTTAGCGCATGATTGTACATTTGAGCTGAATGTGTCAAAATCTTAAAAATTAACAGGTGCCCAAGCAATTTCATGCTAGAATCATCATCCGGATGCCAAAATAAACTAAATACAGCAAAAGATTTGAGTGCACAACGTTTGGTTTAGATTTGACAGCCATAATCAGCAATTGTGTACATTTGAGCTGAATGTGTCAAAATCTTAAAAATTAACAGGTGCCCAAGCAATTTCATGCTAGAATCATCATCCGGATGCCAAAATAAACTAAATACAGCAAAAGATTTGAGTGCACAACGTTTGGTTTAGGTTTGACAGCCATAATCACCTTTTTATTGCTTTAAATGCGTTTTTAGCGCATGATTGTACATTTGAGCTGAATGTGTCAAAATCTTAAAAATTAACAGGTGCCCAAGCAATTTCATGCTAGAATCATCATCCGGATGCCAAAATAAACTAAATACAGCAAAAGATTTGAGTGCACAACGTTTGGTTTAGATTTGACAGCCATAATCAGCAATTGTGTACATTTGAGCTGAATGTGTCAAAATCTTAAAAATTAACAGGTGCCCAAGCAATTTCATGCTAGAATCATCATCCGGATGCCAAAATAAACTAAATACAGCAAAAGATTTGAGTGCACAACGTTTGGTTTAGGTTTGACAGCCATAATCACCTTTTTATTGCTTTAAATGCGTTTTTAGCGCATGATTGTACATTTGAGCTGAATGTGTCAAAATCTTAAAAATTAACAGGTGCCCAAGCAATTTCATGCTAGAATCATCATCCGGATGCCAAAATAAACTAAATACAGCAAAAGATTTGAGTGCACAACGTTTGGTTTAGATTTGACAGCCATAATCAGCAATTGTGTACATTTGAGCTGAATGTGTCAAAATCTTAAAAATTAACAGGTGCCCAAGCAATTTCATGCTAGAATCATCATCCGGATGCCAAAATAAACTAAATACAGCAAAAGATTTGAGTGCACAACGTTTGGTTTAGGTTTGACAGCCATAATCACCTTTTTATTGCTTTAAATGCGTTTTTAGCGCATGATTGTACATTTGAGCTGAATGTGTCAAAATCTTAAAAATTAACAGGTGCCCAAGCAATTTCATGCTAGAATCATCATCCGGATGCCAAAATAAACTAAATACAGCAAAAGATTTGAGTGCACAACGTTTGGTTTAGATTTGACAGCCATAATCAGCAATTGTGTACATTTGAGCTGAATGTGTCAAAATCTTAAAAATTAACAGGTGCCCAAGCAATTTCATGCTAGAATCATCATCCGGATGCCAAAATAAACTAAATACAGCAAAAGATTTGAGTGCACAACGTTTGGTTTAGGTTTGACAGCCATTATCACCTTTTTATTGCTTTAAATGCGTTTTTAGCGCATGATTGTACATTTGAGCTGAATGTGTCAAAATCTTAAAAATTAACAGGTGCCCAAGCAATTTCATGCTAGAATCATCATCCGGATGCCAAAATAAACTAAATACAGCAAAAGATTTGAGTGCACAACGTTTGGTTTAGGTTTGACAGCCATAATCACCTTTTTATTGCTTTAAATGCGTTTTTAGCGCATGATTGTACATTTGAGCTGAATGTGTCAAAATCTTAAAAATTAACAGGTGCCCAAGCAATTTCATGCTAGAATCATCATCCGGATGCCAAAATAAACTAAATACAGCAAAAGATTTGAGTGCACAACGTTTGGTTTAGATTTGACAGCCATAATCAGCAATTGTGTACATTTGAGCTGAATGTGTCAAAATCTTAAAAATTAACAGGTGCCCAAGCAATTTCATGCTAGAATCATCATCCGGATGCCAAAATAAACTAAATACAGCAAAAGATTTGAGTGCACAACGTTTGGTTTAGGTTTGACAGCCATAATCACCTTTTTATTGCTTTAAATGCGTTTTTAGCGCATGATTGTACATTTGAGCTGAATGTGTCAAAATCTTAAAAATTAACAGGTGCCCAAGCAATTTCATGCTAGAATCATCATCCGGATGCCAAAATAAACTAAATACAGCAAAAGATTTGAGTGCACAACGTTTGGTTTAGATTTGACAGCCATAATCAGCAATTGTGTACATTTGAGCTGAATGTGTCAAAATCTTAAAAATTAACAGGTGCCCAAGCAATTTCATGCTAGAATCATCATCCGGATGCCAAAATAAACTAAATACAGCAAAAGATTTGAGTGCACAACGTTTGGTTTAGGTTTGACAGCCATAATCACCTTTTTATTGCTTTAAATGCGTTTTTAGCGCATGATTGTACATTTGAGCTGAATGTGTCAAAATCTTAAAAATTAACAGGTGCCCAAGCAATTTCATGCTAGAATCATCATCCGGATGCCAAAATAAACTAAATACAGCAAAAGATTTGAGTGCACAACGTTTGGTTTAGATTTGACAGCCATAATCAGCAATTGTGTACATTTGAGCTGAATGTGTCAAAATCTTAAAAATTAACAGGTGCCCAAGCAATTTCATGCTAGAATCATCATCCGGATGCCAAAATAAACTAAATACAGCAAAAGATTTGAGTGCACAACGTTTGGTTTAGGTTTGACAGCCATAATCACCTTTTTATTGCTTTAAATGCGTTTTTAGCGCATGATTGTACATTTGAGCTGAATGTGTCAAAATCTTAAAAATTAACAGGTGCCCAAGCAATTTCATGCTAGAATCATCATCCGGATGCCAAAATAAACTAAATACAGCAAAAGATTTGAGTGCACAACGTTTGGTTTAGATTTGACAGCCATAATCAGCAATTGTGTACATTTGAGCTGAATGTGTCAAAATCTTAAAAATTAACAGGTGCCCAAGCAATTTCATGCTAGAATCATCATCCGGATGCCAAAATAAACTAAATACAGCAAAAGATTTGAGTGCACAACGTTTGGTTTAGATTTGACAGCCATAATCAGCAATTGTGTACATTTGAGCTGAATGTGTCAAAATCTTAAAAATTAACAGGTGCCCAAGCAATTTCATGCTAGAATCATCATCCGGATGCCAAAATAAACTAAATACAGCAAAAGATTTGAGTGCACAACGTTTGGTTTAGGTTTGACAGCCATTATCACCTTTTTATTGCTTTAAATGCGTTTTTAGCGCATGATTGTACATTTGAGCTGAATGTGTCAAAATCTTAAAAATTAACAGGTGCCCAAGCAATTTCATGCTAGAATCATCATCCGGATGCCAAAATAAACTAAATACAGCAAAAGATTTGAGTGCACAACGTTTGGTTTAGGTTTGACAGCCATAATCACCTTTTTATTGCTTTAAATGCGTTTTTAGCGCATGATTGTACATTTGAGCTGAATGTGTCAAAATCTTAAAAATTAACAGGTGCCCAAGCAATTTCATGCTAGAATCATCATCCGGATGCCAAAATAAACTAAATACAGCAAAAGATTTGAGTGCACAACGTTTGGTTTAGATTTGACAGCCATAATCAGCAATTGTGTACATTTGAGCTGAATGTGTCAAAATCTTAAAAATTAACAGGTGCCCAAGCAATTTCATGCTAGAATCATCATCCGGATGCCAAAATAAACTAAATACAGCAAAAGATTTGAGTGCACAACGTTTGGTTTAGGTTTGACAGCCATAATCACCTTTTTATTGCTTTAAATGCGTTTTTAGCGCATGATTGTACATTTGAGCTGAATGTGTCAAAATCTTAAAAATTAACAGGTGCCCAAGCAATTTCATGCTAGAATCATCATCCGGATGCCAAAATAAACTAAATACAGCAAAAGATTTGAGTGCACAACGTTTGGTTTAGATTTGACAGCCATAATCAGCAATTGTGTACATTTGAGCTGAATGTGTCAAAATCTTAAAAATTAACAGGTGCCCAAGCAATTTCATGCTAGAATCATCATCCGGATGCCAAAATAAACTAAATACAGCAAAAGATTTGAGTGCACAACGTTTGGTTTAAGTTTGACAGCCATAATCACCTTTTTATTGCTTTAAATGCGTTTTTAGCGCATGATTGTACATTTGAGCTGAATGTGTCAAAATCTTAAAAATTAACAGGTGCCCAAGCAATTTCATGCTAGAATCATCATCCGGATGCCAAAATAAACTAAATACAGCAAAAGATTTGAGTGCACAACGTTTGGTTTAGATTTGACAGCCATAATCAGCAATTGTGTACATTTGAGCTGAATGTGTCAAAATCTTAAAAATTAACAGGTGCCCAAGCAATTTCATGCTAGAATCATCATCCGGATGCCAAAATAAACTAAATACAGCAAAAGATTTGAGTGCACAACGTTTGGTTTAGGTTTGACAGCCATAATCACCTTTTTATTGCTTTAAATGCGTTTTTAGCGCATGATTGTACATTTGAGCTGAATGTGTCAAAATCTTAAAAATTAACAGGTGCCCAAGCAATTTCATGCTAGAATCATCATCCGGATGCCAAAATAAACTAAATACAGCAAAAGATTTGAGTGCACAACGTTTGGTTTAGATTTGACAGCCATAATCAGCAATTGTGTACATTTGAGCTGAATGTGTCAAAATCTTAAAAATTAACAGGTGCCCAAGCAATTTCATGCTAGAATCATCATCCGGATGCCAAAATAAACTAAATACAGCAAAAGATTTGAGTGCACAACGTTTGGTTTAGATTTGACAGCCATAATCAGCAATTGTGTACATTTGAGCTGAATGTGTCAAAATCTTAAAAATTAACAGGTGCCCAAGCAATTTCATGCTAGAATCATCATCCGGATGCCAAAATAAACTAAATACAGCAAAAGATTTGAGTGCACAACGTTTGGTTTAGGTTTGACAGCCATAATCACCTTTTGATTGCTTTAAATGCGTTTTTAGCGCATGATTGTACATTTGAGCTGAATGTGTCAAAATCTTAAAAATTAACAGGTGCCCAAGCAATTTCATGCTAGAATCATCATCCGGATGCCAAAATAAACTAAATACAACAAAAGATTTGAGTGCACAACGTTTGGTTTAGATTTGACAGCCATAATCAGCAATTGTGTACATTTGAGCTGAATGTGTCAAAATCTTAAAAATTAACAGGTGCCCAAGCAATTTCATGCTAGAATCATCATCCGGATGCCAAAATAAACTAAATACAGCAAAAGATTTGAGTGCACAACGTTTGGTTTAGGTTTGACAGCCATAATCACCTTTTTATTGCTTTAAATGCGTTTTTAGCGCATGATTGTACATTTGAGCTGAATGTGTCAAAATCTTAAAAATTAACAGGTGCCCAAGCAATTTCATGCTAGAATCATCATCCGGATGCCAAAATAAACTAAATACAGCAAAAGATTTGAGTGCACAACGTTTGGTTTAGATTTGACAGCCATAATCAGCAATTGTGTACATTTGAGCTGAATGTGTCAAAATCTTAAAAATTAACAGGTGCCCAAGCAATTTCATGCTAGAATCATCATCCGGATGCCAAAATAAACTAAATACAGCAAAAGATTTGAGTGCACAACGTTTGGTTTAGGTTTGACAGCCATAATCACCTTTTTATTGCTTTAAATGCGTTTTTAGCGCATGATTGTACATTTGAGCTGAATGTGTCAAAATCTTAAAAATTAACAGGTGCCCAAGCAATTTCATGCTAGAATCATCATCCGGATGCCAAAATAAACTAAATACAGCAAAAGATTTGAGTGCACAACGTTTGGTTTAGATTTGACAGCCATAATCAGCAATTGTGTACATTTGAGCTGAATGTGTCAAAATCTTAAAAATTAACAGGTGCCCAAGCAATTTCATGCTAGAATCATCATCCGGATGCCAAAATAAACTAAATACAGCAAAAGATTTGAGTGCACAACGTTTGGTTTAGGTTTGACAGCCATTATCACCTTTTTATTGCTTTAAATGCGTTTTTAGCGCATGATTGTACATTTGAGCTGAATGTGTCAAAATCTTAAAAATTAACAGGTGCCCAAGCAATTTCATGCTAGAATCATCATCCGGATGCCAAAATAAACTAAATACAGCAAAAGATTTGAGTGCACAACGTTTGGTTTAGATTTGACAGCCATAATCAGCAATTGTGTACATTTGAGCTGAATGTGTCAAAATCTTAAAAATTAACAGGTGCCCAAGCAATTTCATGCTAGAATCATCATCCGGATGCCAAAATAAACTAAATACAGCAAAAGATTTGAGTGCACAACGTTTGGTTTAGGTTTGACAGCCATTATCACCTTTTTATTGCTTTAAATGCGTTTTTAGCGCATGATTGTACATTTGAGCTGAATGTGTCAAAATCTTAAAAATTAACAGGTGCCCAAGCAATTTCATGCTAGAATCATCATCCGGATGCCAAAATAAACTAAATACAGCAAAAGATTTGAGTGCACAACGTTTGGTTTAGATTTGACAGCCATAATCAGCAATTGTGTACATTTGAGCTGAATGTGTCAAAATCTTAAAAATTAACAGGTGCCCAAGCAATTTCATGCTAGAATCATCATCCGGATGCCAAAATAAACTAAATACAGCAAAAGATTTGAGTGCACAACGTTTGGTTTAGGTTTGACAGCCATAATCACCTTTTTATTGCTTTAAATGCGTTTTTAGCGCATGATTGTACATTTGAGCTGAATGTGTCAAAATCTTAAAAATTAACAGGTGCCCAAGCAATTTCATGCTAGAATCATCATCCGGATGCCAAAATAAACTAAATACAGCAAAAGATTTGAGTGCACAACGTTTGGTTTAGATTTGACAGCCATAATCAGCAATTGTGTACATTTGAGCTGAATGTGTCAAAATCTTAAAAATTAACAGGTGCCCAAGCAATTTCATGCTAGAATCATCATCCGGATGCCAAAATAAACTAAATACAGCAAAAGATTTGAGTGCACAACGTTTGGTTTAGATTTGACAGCCATAATCAGCAATTGTGTACATTTGAGCTGAATGTGTCAAAATCTTAAAAATTAACAGGTGCCCAAGCAATTTCATGCTAGAATCATCATCCGGATGCCAAAATAAACTAAATACAGCAAAAGATTTGAGTGCACAACGTTTGGTTTAGGTTTGACAGCCATTATCACCTTTTTATTGCTTTAAATGCGTTTTTAGCGCATGATTGTACATTTGAGCTGAATGTGTCAAAATCTTAAAAATTAACAGGTGCCCAAGCAATTTCATGCTAGAATCATCATCCGGATGCCAAAATAAACTAAATACAGCAAAAGATTTGAGTGCACAACGTTTGGTTTAGGTTTGACAGCCATAATCACCTTTTTATTGCTTTAAATGCGTTTTTAGCGCATGATTGTACATTTGAGCTGAATGTGTCAAAATCTTAAAAATTAACAGGTGCCCAAGCAATTTCATGCTAGAATCATCATCCGGATGCCAAAATAAACTAAATACAGCAAAAGATTTGAGTGCACAACGTTTGGTTTAGATTTGACAGCCATAATCAGCAATTGTGTACATTTGAGCTGAATGTGTCAAAATCTTAAAAATTAACAGGTGCCCAAGCAATTTCATGCTAGAATCATCATCCGGATGCCAAAATAAACTAAATACAGCAAAAGATTTGAGTGCACAACGTTTGGTTTAGGTTTGACAGCCATAATCACCTTTTTATTGCTTTAAATGCGTTTTTAGCGCATGATTGTACATTTGAGCTGAATGTGTCAAAATCTTAAAAATTAACAGGTGCCCAAGCAATTTCATGCTAGAATCATCATCCGGATGCCAAAATAAACTAAATACAGCAAAAGATTTGAGTGCACAACGTTTGGTTTAGATTTGACAGCCATAATCAGCAATTGTGTACATTTGAGCTGAATGTGTCAAAATCTTAAAAATTAACAGGTGCCCAAGCAATTTCATGCTAGAATCATCATCCGGATGCCAAAATAAACTAAATACAGCAAAAGATTTGAGTGCACAACGTTTGGTTTAAGTTTGACAGCCATAATCACCTTTTTATTGCTTTAAATGCGTTTTTAGCGCATGATTGTACATTTGAGCTGAATGTGTCAAAATCTTAAAAATTAACAGGTGCCCAAGCAATTTCATGCTAGAATCATCATCCGGATGCCAAAATAAACTAAATACAGCAAAAGATTTGAGTGCACAACGTTTGGTTTAGATTTGACAGCCATAATCAGCAATTGTGTACATTTGAGCTGAATGTGTCAAAATCTTAAAAATTAACAGGTGCCCAAGCAATTTCATGCTAGAATCATCATCCGGATGCCAAAATAAACTAAATACAGCAAAAGATTTGAGTGCACAACGTTTGGTTTAGGTTTGACAGCCATAATCACCTTTTTATTGCTTTAAATGCGTTTTTAGCGCATGATTGTACATTTGAGCTGAATGTGTCAAAATCTTAAAAATTAACAGGTGCCCAAGCAATTTCATGCTAGAATCATCATCCGGATGCCAAAATAAACTAAATACAGCAAAAGATTTGAGTGCACAACGTTTGGTTTAGATTTGACAGCCATAATCAGCAATTGTGTACATTTGAGCTGAATGTGTCAAAATCTTAAAAATTAACAGGTGCCCAAGCAATTTCATGCTAGAATCATCATCCGGATGCCAAAATAAACTAAATACAGCAAAAGATTTGAGTGCACAACGTTTGGTTTAGATTTGACAGCCATAATCAGCAATTGTGTACATTTGAGCTGAATGTGTCAAAATCTTAAAAATTAACAGGTGCCCAAGCAATTTCATGCTAGAATCATCATCCGGATGCCAAAATAAACTAAATACAGCAAAAGATTTGAGTGCACAACGTTTGGTTTAGGTTTGACAGCCATAATCACCTTTTGATTGCTTTAAATGCGTTTTTAGCGCATGATTGTACATTTGAGCTGAATGTGTCAAAATCTTAAAAATTAACAGGTGCCCAAGCAATTTCATGCTAGAATCATCATCCGGATGCCAAAATAAACTAAATACAACAAAAGATTTGAGTGCACAACGTTTGGTTTAGATTTGACAGCCATAATCAGCAATTGTGTACATTTGAGCTGAATGTGTCAAAATCTTAAAAATTAACAGGTGCCCAAGCAATTTCATGCTAGAATCATCATCCGGATGCCAAAATAAACTAAATACAGCAAAAGATTTGAGTGCACAACGTTTGGTTTAGGTTTGACAGCCATAATCACCTTTTTATTGCTTTAAATGCGTTTTTAGCGCATGATTGTACATTTGAGCTGAATGTGTCAAAATCTTAAAAATTAACAGGTGCCCAAGCAATTTCATGCTAGAATCATCATCCGGATGCCAAAATAAACTAAATACAGCAAAAGATTTGAGTGCACAACGTTTGGTTTAGATTTGACAGCCATAATCAGCAATTGTGTACATTTGAGCTGAATGTGTCAAAATCTTAAAAATTAACAGGTGCCCAAGCAATTTCATGCTAGAATCATCATCCGGATGCCAAAATAAACTAAATACAGCAAAAGATTTGAGTGCACAACGTTTGGTTTAGGTTTGACAGCCATAATCACCTTTTT
Source organism: Festucalex cinctus (assembly GCF_051991245.1). NCBI lineage: Eukaryota > Metazoa > Chordata > Actinopteri > Syngnathiformes > Syngnathidae > Festucalex > Festucalex cinctus. Next base: position 126,616 of record NW_027520342.1, read on the forward strand.
ATTGCTTTAAATGCGTTTTTAGCGCATGATTGTACATTTGAGCTGAATGTGTCAAAATCTTAAAAATTAACAGGTGCCCAAGCAATTTCATGCTAGAATCATCATCCGGATGCCAAAATAAACTAAATACAGCAAAAGATTTGAGTGCACAACGTTTGGTTTAGATTTGACAGCCATAATCAGCAATTGTGTACATTTGAGCTGAATGTGTCAAAATCTTAAAAATTAACAGGTGCCCAAGCAATTTCATGCTAGAATCATCATCCGGATGCCAAAATAAACTAAATACAGCAAAAGATTTGAGTGCACAACGTTTGGTTTAGGTTTGACAGCCATTATCACCTTTTTATTGCTTTAAATGCGTTTTTAGCGCATGATTGTACATTTGAGCTGAATGTGTCAAAATCTTAAAAATTAACAGGTGCCCAAGCAATTTCATGCTAGAATCATCATCCGGATGCCAAAATAAACTAAATACAGCAAAAGATTTGAGTGCACAACGTTTGGTTTAGATTTGACAGCCATAATCAGCAATTGTGTACATTTGAGCTGAATGTGTCAAAATCTTAAAAATTAACAGGTGCCCAAGCAATTTCATGCTAGAATCATCATCCGGATGCCAAAATAAACTAAATACAGCAAAAGATTTGAGTGCACAACGTTTGGTTTAGGTTTGACAGCCATAATCACCTTTTTATTGCTTTAAATGCGTTTTTAGCGCATGATTGTACATTTGAGCTGAATGTGTCAAAATCTTAAAAATTAACAGGTGCCCAAGCAATTTCATGCTAGAATCATCATCCGGATGCCAAAATAAACTAAATACAGCAAAAGATTTGAGTGCACAACGTTTGGTTTAGATTTGACAGCCATAATCAGCAATTGTGTACATTTGAGCTGAATGTGTCAAAATCTTAAAAATTAACAGGTGCCCAAGCAATTTCATGCTAGAATCATCATCCGGATGCCAAAATAAACTAAATACAGCAAAAGATTTGAGTGCACAACGTTTGGTTTAGGTTTGACAGCCATAATCACCTTTTTATTGCTTTAAATGCGTTTTTAGCGCATGATTGTACATTTGAGCTGAATGTGTCAAAATCTTAAAAATTAACAGGTGCCCAAGCAATTTCATGCTAGAATCATCATCCGGATGCCAAAATAAACTAAATACAGCAAAAGATTTGAGTGCACAACGTTTGGTTTAGATTTGACAGCCATAATCAGCAATTGTGTACATTTGAGCTGAATGTGTCAAAATCTTAAAAATTAACAGGTGCCCAAGCAATTTCATGCTAGAATCATCATCCGGATGCCAAAATAAACTAAATACAGCAAAAGATTTGAGTGCACAACGTTTGGTTTAGGTTTGACAGCCATAATCACCTTTTTATTGCTTTAAATGCGTTTTTAGCGCATGATTGTACATTTGAGCTGAATGTGTCAAAATCTTAAAAATTAACAGGTGCCCAAGCAATTTCATGCTAGAATCATCATCCGGATGCCAAAATAAACTAAATACAGCAAAAGATTTGAGTGCACAACGTTTGGTTTAGATTTGACAGCCATAATCAGCAATTGTGTACATTTGAGCTGAATGTGTCAAAATCTTAAAAATTAACAGGTGCCCAAGCAATTTCATGCTAGAATCATCATCCGGATGCCAAAATAAACTAAATACAGCAAAAGATTTGAGTGCACAACGTTTGGTTTAGATTTGACAGCCATAATCAGCAATTGTGTACATTTGAGCTTAATGTGTCAAAATCTTAAAAATTAACAGGTGCCCAAGCAATTTCATGCTAGAATCATCATCCGGATGCCAAAATAAACTAAATACAGCAAAAGATTTGAGTGCACAACGTTTGGTTTAGGTTTGACAGCCATAATCACCTTTTTATTGCTTTAAATGCGTTTGTAGCGCATTATTGTACATTTGAGCTGAATGTGTCAAAATCTTAAAAATTAACAGGTGCCCAAGCAATTTCATGCTAGAATCATCATCCGGATGCCAAAATAAACTAAATACAGCAAAAGATTTGAGTGCACAACGTTTGGTTTAGGTTTGACAGCCATAATCACCTTTTGATTGCTTTAAATGCGTTTTTAGCGCATGATTG